>NC_073252.2:172833257-173136287 GCF_029289425.2 Pan paniscus | reverse complement strand
ATATGCTGAACAGAAGTGACAAGAGTGGGCATCTTTACCTTGTTTCTGATCTTTGAGGAAAAGTTTTCAGTTTCTAACCATTGAATATGACAGTAGCTTGGGCTTTATTATGTTGAGGTACACTCCTTATATACATAATTTGTTGAGCATTTTTATAATAAAAGAATGTTTAATTTTGTGAAATGCTTCTTCTACATCTATCAAGATGATCATATTCTTTTCATCTTTCATTCTACTAATTTGACATATCACAGTTACTGATTTGCATTTGTTGAAAGATCCTTTCATCCCAGAGATTAATCACACTTAGTTATGGTGTGTGATCTTTTAAATGAGCTCTAAGATTTTGTTATTTTGTTCAAGGATTTTGTATCTATGTTCAGTAGGGATATTGGCTGTAATTTTTTTTCATGTACTGTCCTTGCCTGACTTTGTTATCAGGATGATATTGGCCTTGAGAAGTGAGTTTGGAATCTTATCTTCAGTTTTTTTGGAAGAGTTAGAGAAGGATTGGAGCTAAATCTTCTGATGTTTGATAGAATTTACCAATGAAACTGTATTATCTTTGATGTTTATTTGCTGGGAGTCTTTTGATTATTGATGACCTCTTACTTGTTACTAGTCTATTCAGATTTACTGTTCTTCATAATTCAGTCATGGTAGGTTGTATATTTCTAGGAATTTATCAATTTCTTCAATGTTATCCAACTTGTTGGCATGTAATTTTTCACAGTAGCCTCTTATGATGGACCTATATCTTACACCATGCATAAAAATCAACTAGAAGTGAATTAAAGTCTTAAATGTAAAACCTGAAATCATAAAACTTCTAGAAGAAAATGAATGAAAAACCTTGATATTGGTCTTGGCAATAATTTTTTAGATATGACACCAAAATTCCTCACAACAAATTTTCTTGAACAAATTTTCTTTGAAATAAAAATAAAGATTACATCAAACTAAAAAGCTCCTGCACAGCAAATAAAGCAATCAACAAAATAAAAATACAATCTACAGAATGTTAGAACATTTTTGAAGCCATGTATCTGGTAAGAGGTTAATATTTAAAATACATAAAGAACTTCTACAACTCAGTTGCCAAAACCTCAAATAACTCAACTTTAAAACTGGGCAAAGGATCTTAATACACATTTCTCAAAAAAAAGAACACCATACAAATGGCTAACAGTTACATGAAAAGATGCTCAACATCATGAATCATTAGGGAAGTGCAAATCAGAAACACAGAAAACTGTCATCTCATACCTATTTGGTTGGCTTATATATATTTTTTAAAAAGGTAGCAAGTGTGGATGTGGAGAAAAGGGAATGCTGGTATAGTAATTGTAGGAAGGTACATTGCTGCAGCCATTGTGGAAAATAGTATGGAGTTTCCTCATACAATTAAAAATAGAATTACAACCTACCATGAATGAATTATCACGAAAAGAAAATCTGAATAGACTAAGAACAAGTAAGTAGTCATCAATAGTCAAAAGCCTCTCAGCAAATAAATGTAAAAGACTATGTGGCTTCATTGGTGACTTCTATCAAACCTTAGAAGAACTAGCCCCAATCCCTCTCAAATTCTTCCAAAAAAATTGCAGATAAGATGGATAACCCATCAATGCCACTTAAGGGCATTTATCCCAAGGAATTGAAATCAGAATTTTGAAGAGATACCTACCTACACTCCTGTTTTTATTGCAGCATTCATTATTCACAATAGCTAAGATATGGAAAAAAAATCTAAGTGTCTATTAATGGATGAATGGATATAAAAATATGGTACATACATAAAATTAAATATTATTTGGTCTTAAAATAGAGGGAAATCCTTCCATTTGCAACAATATGGATGAACCTGGAAGACATTATGCTAAGTGAAATAAGCCAGACAAAAAAGGGCAGGTACTGTGTGACCTCACTTATATGTGGAATTAAAAATAAACTCACAGAAGCAGAGAGTAGAATGATGAATGATTACTAGGCACTGGTTGGTGGGGGATGAAATACAGAGGTGGCAGTAAATAAAGTTTCAGTTATGAAAAATAAATAAGTTATGATGATCTACTATATAACATGGTACATATAGTTAACTATATTGTGTACTTAAAACTTTCAGAGAGTAGATCTTATGCTAAATGTTCTTAGCATGAACACATAATAATAATAATAATAATAATAATAATAATAATAATAGGGCCAGAGGATACGCTGGGAGGTGATGGATATGTCTATAACCTTGTTGGTGAAGGTTTCACAGGTGTAGGCTCATTTCAAACACATCTGGTTGTATACATCAACTATGTACAGCTTTTTACATGTCAAACATACCTCAATAAAATGTTATTTGTTTCTTTGTTTGAGAAAAAGACCTTTGGAGTAAATAATTTGGAAGATGTCAGTGTTGATTGGAAATAGTCAGTGTTGGCCACAAACATGCCAAAATTATTTCCGGTAATTTTTAGTAATTTAATTTGTCTTAGTATATTAGTGTAAGAAACCAACTTTGCAAGAAAATGGCCAGTTCTCAAAGGAAGTTGGGGTAGTGTTAAGGACAGAAGACAAGCCTTAGAAGTGAATCATTTCTCAGATCTCCCTATGCCTTCCTCATCTTAGGGATAACATTAAATATTATATTTGTTTCTTATCTTAAGAGATTACATTTCTCTGCTGATTACTATATTCCAATCACTGTTCTAAGCTTTTTATATGTATTCTTTCATTTAATCTCAAATTCCTGAGAGGGATGCTATTATGATTCCCCTTTTCAAGATGAAAAAAGGGAGGTAGAGAGGGGTTAGGTAATTACCTGAGAGGTAACACAGCTGTATGTGTTGGTGGTGGGATTTCACATGCTCAGAGGGTTATAGAGCTGAGCTCTTAACCTACTACACTCTGCTTGTTTTAGCCAGGACAAAACCACCCCCCTGCCACCTGCTGCCAATTAAATATGTCCACATTCTTATTCCTCCAAAACTATGAATATGTTTACTTCAAGTGACAAAAGAGACTTTGTTGATATGATTACATTAAGAATTTTTGAGAAGGAGATAATTCTAGATTACGTGGGTGAGCCCAATGAATGACAAGGAGACATGACAAAGGAAGCAGGGATCCAAAGATGCCACTGCTGAAAGTGGGTCACGGGCCAAGGGATTCAGCAGCAGGTGGTCTCTAGACCCTGGGATAGATAAAGAATGCATTCTCCCCTTAGCATCCCCAGAAGGAAGCAATCCTGCCAAAACTTTGATTTTTGCTCAGTGAACCCCAGTGGGCCTTCTGACCCCCAGAACAGTAAGAATAAATTTGTGTTGTTTTTAACCCATTGCATTTGGAGTAATTTGTTATAGCAGCAATAAGAAACTAATACAATTTTTTGAACCCATTTTTTTCTTTCACTCAAATACCAGATAACTACCTTTATTTTTTTAATGGCTCACATTCACGTCCCCAAGAGAAACTTGGGCACATTCAGATGCCCAAGAGAAGACATCTGCGTAGTTGTATTAGTTATTTTTTCTTGGGGGTGGAATTATTGTCCAGGCAATCTCAGAAAACTCTATCTGCCCTATACATTTTTGCCTATAAACTGGGCTTTAATTCCTGGGCTGTTCATTCAGGTATGGCAGACTTTTATAGGTAACAAGGGTTCTTTGTGTGTTTAGTGATGAGAGTGGCATGGAAGTCACTTGGAGCTTCATAGCTTTCTTTCTAGGGTACTGTGACTGCTATTGTTTTTCATTTCAAACCAATTATGTATTTAGTGTAACCAAAATCTCTTTGCACCTTGCATCCATTGCTCTTGGTGTGCATGATTAAAAAATTATAGCATGTGTCCTGTGTCATTTGGCAACTGTACACTTTCTGTACTTCATTAACTTCTATATAAATAAGATTACATAATAACAGGTGATTTTTAATTGTTGTGACAGTTTTGAACTTCATTCTAATGAAATACAATGGATTGTGAAAGGCATTCTCCTTCCTCTTAATCTAGTGGTTGTTATCACAGACTCTGGTGTCAGACTGCCTAGGTTTGAATATTGGCTCCCAAATGGTTGGGAAAGCTTATTGTCCTTGCTTCTCTCAGTTTCCTCAAGTATAAAATATAGATGATAATAGTACCTACCACATAGGATTATGGTGAGAACTAAATATCTTAATGCATTTAAAGTGCTTAGAACAATATCTAGCACAGAGTAAGTACTTAGTAAACATTAGCTGCTGTTATTACTAAACATATTAAAATTAATTCGGATTTAACATTTCTTTGGAAATAAATTGGTCTTGTTGCATTTATTTTCATATATTATAGAGCCTGAATGCAGTATGCTCTTTATAGGTTTAGAACAGGCTGTTTATTTTTTCTGCTCTAGATATTCTTTGTGAGTATTTGAAAATGCTCCTTGTTATTAATGTTAAAGTTTAGTAAAAAGGCACAAGGATAGATCAGCATTAAGACTTGGAATATATGATGTCCCATTAGTCCCCACATGGCTGCCATGAAGCCAGTGTTTAGAATCTACAGTTCTATAATCTAAGGAGCAATAATTTATAATGTTGTTTATTTTTCCTTTTGAAATTTAAATTTTTGAACAATGAATGACTTTAAGGAGAAATATTTCCTCAGTATTTACAAAACTGACCGGGTGCAGGTAGATCTTTATTATGACATATGTTTGCAAGACAAGCATTGTCAACACCACAGCAGGGTCCTTGACGTGACTATTATTTTTGCTAGAATTAAAGCTTCCCAACATAGAAATCTCAGGAAACAGCTGCCTTTCATTCCCCTTTTTAGTACATTATGGTGTAGTATATTTTTAGCAGCAAACCTTTTAGTCAAATATCACACAGAGCCCATTGATTATCTCCAATGATGGTCCTGAGACATTTCCATGGAGACAGTGGTACTTTCAAGTTTGCTCTTAACTAGAGATGTTAAGAGCTTTGCTGTCTCATAAACTTAGTAAGTTAGTAGACTTTTCACTTTGGGAAATTCTTATAAATCTTTGCCTGTTTCACCAAATTTAAAATGGGAATGATGACCTGCTTCTATAATTTTATTTGGCCATGATGGGAACAAATAAGATGTTTGCAAAGGAATATTTATGAATAAAATATACTAAACGTAGGTAATATATTGTTTTTATTTTTGTGTTACTTTCTCCATTAAACAGCTCTTAGAAGCATATGGTAAGATGAAAGTTTCAGGTAATATATATATTTCCAAGTAAATTTTTTTAAATTAAACTTTTCATTTTGAAATAATTGTGGATTCACATATAGTCGTAAGAAATAATAGAGAGAAATGCCATAAATTCCTTACCCAGTTTCATAATGAGAACATCTTACAAATCTAGAGTATACTATCATAATCAAGATATTGAAGTAGATATAGTCAACTTACAACATACTGCTTCTCGACCTGTGGTGGGGTTATGTCCCTATAAGCCTATCATCAATTGAAAATATAGTAAGTCCAAATGCACTTAATACTTTAACCTACGAAACATAGCTTAGCCTAACCTACTTTAAATGTGCTTGGAACACTTAACATTAGCCTATAATTGGGCAAAATCATCTAACACAAAATGTATTTTATAGGCTATTTTATAGCCTGTTTTATAAAGTTATTATTAAAGAATTTTGAATCAAAATTCAAAATTTAAAGTATGGCTTCTACAGAATGAGTAACACTTTTGCATTGGAAAGTTAAAAAAATCGTAAATTGAACCATCATAACTCAGAGTTATCTGTATAATACATATATAGACAAGATACCAAACGTTTCCATCATCACGAGGATTTATCAAGTTGCCCTTTTATAGCCACATCTACTTCTCTCCTACCACACACCCTCTTTAAACCTTAGCAACCACTAATATGGTCTATATTCCTGTAATATTTTCATTTCAAGAATGTTATATAAATAGAAGAAAACAATAACTTTTTCATTGTTTACAGTGTAATACATTAATTACAATGTAATTAATTTTTTTAACTTAGCATAATTCTCAGGAGATTCATCCAAGTTGCTGTGTGCATCAATAAATAGTTCATTCCTTTTCTATTGCTGAGTGGCATTTCACGGTATGGTTTTACCACAGTGTGATCACTCAGCTGGTGAAGGATATCTAAGTTGTTTCCTGTTTTGGCTATTATGAATAACTCTGCTATAAACATTCACTTATAGATTTTTTTTTGGAACGTAAGTTTTAATTTTGTGGGATAGATGCCTGGGAGTGCAATTGCTTGATGGTATAGTAGCTGCATGTATAGTTTTTAAAGAAACTGACAAACTTTTCCAGAATAGCTGTACCATTTTATATCCCCCCCAGCAATGCATGAGTGATCCAATATCTCTGCATCCTCACCAGATTCTTGTGCTGTTGCTATTTTTTATTTTAAACAATTATCTATGTGTGTAGTGATATCACATTTTTGTCTTAGTTATCAGTTTTTTTTTAATTAATTAATTTTTTTTCACTTTAAGTTCTGAGATATATGTGCAGAATGTGCACGTTTGTTACATAGGTATACATGTGCTATGGTGGTTTGCTGCACCTATTGACCCATCCTCTAAGTTCCCTCCCCTCAACCCCCTCCCCCAACAGGCCCTGGCGCATGTTGTTCCCTTCCCTGTCTCCATGTGTTCCCATTGTTCAACTCCCACTTATGAATGAGAACATGTGGTATTTGGCTTTCTGTTCTTGTGTTTGCTGAGAATGATGGCTTCCAGCTTTATCCATGTCCCTGCAAAGGACATGATCTCATCCCTTTTTATGGCTGCATAGTATTCCATAGTATATATATGCCACATTTTCTTTATCCAGTCTATCATTGATGGTCATTTGGGTTGGTTCCATGACTTTGCTATTGTAAATAGTGGTGCAATAAACATATGTGTGCATGTGTCTTTATAGCAGAATGATTCATATTCCTTTGGGTATATACCCAGTAATAGGATTGCTGGGTCAAATGGTATTTCTGTCTCTAGATCCTTGAGGAATCGCCATACTGTTTTCCACAATGGTTGAACTAATTTACATTCCCCCCAACAGTGTAAAAGCGTTCCTATTTCTCCACAGCCTTGCCAGCATCTATTGTTTCTTCACTTTTTAATAATTGCCATTCTGACTGGTGTGAGATAGATCTCATTGTGGTTTTGATTTGCATTTCTCTAATGACCAGTGATGTTGAGCTTTTATTCATGTTTGTTGGCTGTGTAAATGTCTTCTTTAGAGAAGTGTCTGTTCATATCCTTTGCCCACTTTTTGACGGGGTTGTTTGTTTTTTTCTTATACATCTGTTTAAGTTCCTTGTAAATTCTGGATATTAGACCTTTGTCAGATGAGTAGATTGCAAAAATATTCTCCCGTGGTGTAGGTTGCCTGTTCACTCTGATGATAGTTTCTTTTGCTGTGCAGAAGAAGCTCTTTAGTTAAATTGATCGAATTTGCCAATTTTGGCTTTTGTTGCATTTGCTTTTGGCATTTACTTATGAAGTCTTTGCTCATGCCTATGTTGTGAATGGTATTGCCTAGGTTTTCTTCTAGAGTTTTTATTGTTTTGGGTTTTACATTTAAGTCTTTAATCATCTTGAGTTAATTTTTGTATAAGGTGTAAGGAAGGGGTCCAGTTTCAGTATTCTGCAAATGGCTAGCCAGTTTTCCCAGCACCATTTATTGAATAAAAATCCATTCCCCATTGCTTGTTTTTGTCAGGTTTGTCGAAAATCAGTTGGTTGTAGGTGTGTGGTATCATTTCTGAGGTCTCTGTTCTGTTCCATTGGTCTATATCTCTGTTTTGGTACCAGTACCATGCTGCTTTGGTTTCTGTAGCCTTGTAGTATAGTTTGAAGTCAGGTAGCATGATGCCTCCAGCTTTGTTCTTTTTGCTTAGGATTGTCTTGGTTATATGGAGTCTTCTTTGATTCCATATGAAATTTAAAGTAGTTTTTTTCTAATTCTGTGAAGAATGTCAATGGTGGTTTGATGGGAATACCATTGAATTTATAAATTACTTTGGGTAGTATGGCCATTTTCATGATACTGATTCTTTCTATCCATGAGGATGGAATGTTTTTCCATTTGTTTGTTTCCTCTCTTATTTCCTTGAGCAGTGGTTTGTAATTCTCCTTGAAGAGGTCCTTCACATCCCTTGTTAGCTGTATTCCTAGATATTTTATTCTCTTTGTAGCAATTAGGAATAGGAGTCCATTCATGATTTGGCTCTTTGCTTGTCTATTGTTGGTGTAAAGGAATGCTTGTAATTTTTGCAGATTGGTTTTGTATCCTGAGACTTTGCTGAAGTTGCTTATCAGCTTAAGGAGTTTTTGGGCTGAGATGATGGGGTTTTCTAAATATAGAATCATGTCATCTGCAAACATGGACAATTTGACTTCCTCTCTTCTTATTTGAATACGCTTTATTTCTTTCTCTTGCCTGATTGCCCTGGCCAGAACAATACTGTGTTGAAAAGGAGTTGAGAGAAGGCATCCTTATCTTGTACTGGATTTCAAAGGGAATGCTTCCAGCTTTTGCCCATTCAATATGATATTGGCTGTGAGTTTGTCATAAATAGCTCAATATTTTGAGATATGTACCATCAATATCTAGTTTATTGAGAGTTTTTAACATGAAAAGAAGTTGAATTTTGTCAAAGAACTTTTCTGCATCTATTGAGATAATCATGTGGTTTTTGTCATTGGTTCTGTTTATGTGATGGATTATGTTTATTGATTTGCATATTATGAACCAGCCTTGCATACCAGGGATGAAGCCAACTTGATCATGGTGGATAAGTTTTTTGATGTGCTGTTGGATTCAGTTTGCCAGTATTTTATTGAGGATTTTCGCATTGATGTTCATCAGATATGTTGGCCTGAAGTTTTTTTTGTTGTTGTTGTGTTACTGCCAGGTTTTGGTATCAGGATGATGCTGGCTTCATAAAGTGAATTAGGGAGGAGTCTCTGCTTTTCAGCTGTTTGGAATAGTTTCGTAAGGAATGGTCCCAGCTACTCTTTGTACCTCTGGTAGAATTTGGCTGTGGATCTGTCCGGTCCTGGGCTTTTTTTTGGTTGGTAGGCTATTAATTGCTGCCTCAATTTCAGAACTTATTATTGGTCTATTCAGAGATTCAACTTCTTGGTTTAGTCTTGGGAGTGTCCATGAATTTATCCATTTCTTCTAAATTTTCTCATTTATTTGAATAGAGGTGTTTACATTATTCTCTGATAGTAGTTTGTTTCTGTGGGGTCAGTGGTGATATCTCCTTTATCATTTCTTATTGTCTCTGTTTTATTCTTCTCTCTTTTCTTCATTAGTCTAGCTAGTGGCCTATCTATTTTGTTAATTAAAAAAAAAAAACAGCTCCTGGATTCATTGATTTTTTTTTTGGAGGGTTTTCCATGTCTTTATCTTCTTCAATTCTGCTCTGATCTTAGTGATTGCTTGTCTTCTGCTAGCTTTTGGATTAGTTTGCTTTTCCCTCTCTAGCTCTATTAATTGTGATGTTAGTGTGTCGATTTGAGATCTGTGTAGCTTTATGATGTAGGCTTTAATGTTATAAATTTCCCTCTTAACACTGCTGTGTCCCAGAGATTCTGGCACATTGTCTCTTTGTTCTTACTGGTTTCAAAGAACTTATTGATTTCTGCCTTAATTTCATTATCTACCCAGGAGTCATGCAGGGCAGGTTGTTCAATTTCCATGTAATTGTGTGGTTTTGAGTGAGTTTCTTAATCTTGAGTTCTAATTTGATTGCACTGTGGTCTATGATTCTGTTATGATTTCAGTTCTTTTGCATTTGCTGAGGGGTGTTTTACTTCCAATTACGTGGTCCATTTTAGAGCAAGTGCCATGTGGCACTGAGAAGAATGTATATTCTCTTGATTTGGGGTGGAGAGTTCTGTAGATATCTATTATGTCCACTTGATTCAGAGCTGAGTTCAAGTCCTTAATATCCTTGTTAATTTTCTGTCTCGTTGATCTGTCTAATACTGACAGTGGGGTGTTAAGGTCTCCCACTATTATTGTTTGGGAGTCTAAGCCTCTTTGTAGGTCTCTAAGAGCTTGTTTTATGAATCTGGGTGCTCCTGTATTGGGTGCATATATATTTAAGATAGCTAGCTCTTGTAGAATTGTTCCCTTTACCATTATGTAATTCCCTTCTTTATCTTTTTTGATCTTTGTTGGTTTAAAGTTTGTTTTGTCAGAGACTAAGATAGCAACCTCTTACTTTGTTTTTGCTTTCCATTTGCTTGGTAAATTTTCCTCCATCCTTTATTTTGAGTCTGATGGGCTTCCCTTTGTAGCTGACCTGGCCTTTCTCTATGGCTGCCCTTAACATTTTTTCTTTCATTTTGACCTTGGAGAATCTGATGATTATGTGTCTTGGGGTTGATCTTCTCATGTAGTATCTTAGTGGTTGTCTCTGCATTTCCTGAATTTTCATGTTGGCCTGTCTTGCTAAGTTGGGGAAGTTCTCCTGGATGATATCCTGAAGTGTGTTTTCCAGCTTGTTTCCATTCTCCCTGTCTCCTTCAGGTACTCCAGTCAATCATAGGTTCGGTCTTTTTACATATTTCTTGGAGGCTTTGTTCCTTTTCATTCTTTTTTCTCTAATCTTATCTTCATGCCTTATTTCAACAAGGTAGTTTTCAACTTCTGATATCCTTTCTTCTGCTTGGTCAGTTCAACTATTGATACTTGTGTATGCATCATGAAGTTCTCCTGCTGTGTTTTTCAGCTTCATCAGGTCATTTATGTTCCTTTCTAAACTGATTATTGTAGTTAGCCTTTTATCAACGTTCTTAGCTTCTTTGCATTGGATTAGAACATGCTCCTTTAGCTCAGCAGTGTTTTTTATTACCCATCTTCTGAAGCCACTTCTGTCAATTCATCCATCTCAGCCTCTGTCCAGTTCTGTAACCTTACTGGAGAGGCACTGCACTCATTTGGAGGAGAAGAGGTACTCTGGCCTTTTGGGTGTTCAGCGTTTTTTTATTGATTCTCATTTTCATGTGTTTGTCTAGTTTCAATCTCTGAGACTGCTGACTCTTGGATGGGTTTTTTATGGGGACTTCTTTATTGTTGATGTTGCTGTTGTCGCTTTATGTTTGTTTTTCTTTCAATGATCAAGTTCCTCTTCTGTAGGGCTGCTGTGGTTTGCTGGGTGTTCGCTTCAGGCCCTATTCATCTGGTTTGCTCCCACGCCTGCAGGTGTCACTCAAGGAGGCTGGAGAACAGCAAAGATGGGTGCCTTATACTTCTTCTGGGATTGCTGACCTTGAGGAGCACCAACATGATGCCAGTAGGATCGTTACTGTATAGGGTATCTGACAACCCCTGTTGGAGGGTCTCACTTGGGTTGCATGGGGAGCAGGACCCATTTAATGAAGCACTTTGACTGTCCCTTGGTGGAGGAGGTGTGCTTTGCTGGGGGGAAACCCACTCATTTGAGCTGCCCAGATTCCTCAGAACTACCAGGAGGAAAAGCTAAGTCTACTGGTCCACAAAGACTGCCGATGTCCCTCCCCTCAGGGGCTCAGGCCCAAGGAGATCCGGATTCTGTCTCTGAGGCTCTGGCTGGAGTTCTTGGAGTTCCTGTAAGGAGCCCCCACCCTGTGAGGAAGGATGGGTCAGGGTCAGGCCTGAAGAGATGCTCTGGCCACAATCTACCACAGCTGGTGTGCTGGGCTGTGGGGGACACTTCTTGGGACCAAGCCATCAGCCTCCCTGGCTCCAGCAGGGGAAAAGCACAACCTGGAGCTACAGAGATGGATGCCACCCTTCCCCCGCCCAGGGAGTTTAGCGTGTTAGGTACTTAGGAGTCCCAATGCTGGCTGCTGCCCCTTCCCCAGGGAGCTCAAATAGCTTAGACAGCAGGTGGCTGGAGGTGTGGTGCTGGTCACCCCTCCCTTCGGGAACTCAGCAGGCTTAAGCAGATTCTAGCTGAGAAGCTGTTGAGAATCTGCGTGGCTCTGGGGTTGGGATCCTAGGCCCTGGTGGCATGGGTTTGCAAGTGGGATCTTCTGATCCACGGGTTGCACAGTCGTGTGGAAAAAGTACAGTTTCCCTGGCTGGGTAGCACGCTCACTCACAACCTCCCTTGGCTTGCAGGTGGGGCCTCCCCTACCCTACCCTGTGTGGCTCTCAGTTGGGCTGCCACACCACACTGCTCTTGCTTCCTGTCTATGGATCACGTCAGCCACCTTGTCAGTTCTACTGAGAGAACCCTGATACCTTGGTTGCAGGTGGAGGATTTACACGCTAATTATGGTTCTTTTTGATGGGAGCCTCCGATCGTGGATGCTTCTAGTCAGCCATCCTGGCACCACCCCATTTAGCAGTTTGTTTGTTTTTGTTGTTGTTGTTTTTATTTTCTTTTTTTTTGAGACGGAGTTTCTCTCTTGTCACCCAGGCTGGAGTGCAGTGGCCCGATCCTGGCTCACTGCAACTTCCGCCTCCTGGGTTCAAGCGATTGTCCTGCCTCAGCCTCCCGAGTAGCTGGGACTATAGGTGTGCAGCACCACCACGCCTGGCTAATTTTTCTCTTTTTAGTAGAGACGGGGTTTCACCATGTTGGCCAGGATGGTCTCTCGATCTCTTAACCTCGTGATCCGCCCACCTCGGCCTTCCAAAGTGCTGGGATTACAGGTGTGAGCCACCGCACCTGGCCCAGTTAGCAGTTTTTTTTAACAGCTGATGATGTTGAACTTTTTAACAAGTGCTTCATTGTCATCTGCTTATCCTCTTCAGGGAAATATCTCTCATATCTTTTTCCCACTTTTCTATTGAATTGCTTCCATTTTTTACTGTTAAGTTTTGAGAGAGCTTTTTATTTTCTAGATACTAGTCCTTTTTCAGATATGTAGTTTGTAAATTTTTAAAAATCATGTCTTACTAGGCATAGTGGCTCATGCCTATAATTCAAGCACTTTAGAAGGCTAAGGTGGGAGGATTGCTTGAAGCCAGTAATTTGGAACTAGCCTGGGCAACATAGTGAGACCCTGTCTCTACAAAAAATTTTTTAAAAAATGAGCCAGGTATGGTAGTGGGTGCCTGTAGTCTCACTACTTGGGATGCTGGGTGGGAAGGTTGCTTAAGCCTTGGAGGTTGAGATTACAGTGAGCCATGATTGCATCACTGCACTCCGGCCTGGGTGACAGAAACAGAAAGAGACGTTGTCTCAACTGTGTGTGTGTGTATATATACACACACATATATATATACATATATATATAATATATACTTTTTCTGTATATATTTTTCTACATATGTCTATATATATTTTTCTATATATAAATATATATCACCTATATCTCTATCTCTATATCTACCTATCTATCATCTATATCTTGTCTTTTCATCCTCTATCCAAAGTCTTTTGCAGAGTAAAATATTTTAGATTTAAGTCTAATTTATCATATTTTTCTTTTATAGATTTGGCTTTTGATATTTAGTCTGGAACTTTCTGGCCCTACATTCTGAAGATTTTCTTCTTCTTTTCCCCCAGAAAGCTTATGGTTTTATACTTAAGGGCATGATCCATTGTGAATTAGGTTTTTATAGGTTGTGATCCTTAGTTTAAGTTTCTTCCTTTTTTTCTTTTCTGTTTGTTTATTGCCTATGGAGGTATACTTGCTCTAGTACCATTTTTTTTTAAAAGCTAATTTTTCTTCATTGGATTCCTTTTGCACTTTTGTCAAAAATCACTTTGACATATTGTGTGCATCTATTTCTGACTTCTCTAGTCTGTTAACCTATGTGTATATCCCTAACTGATATTGAGAAGATGGATTCTTTTTATTTTATTCTTTTTTTCCTCACCAAATTGTTTTAGCTATTCTAGTTCCCTTTTCTTTCCTTATAGATCTTAGAATAATGTTTTCTATATCTGCAAAAAAGTCTTACTAGGATCTTTTTGGTAATGTGTTAAACTTCTATATAAATTTGAGGAGAATAAATATATTTTCTATGTTAAATTTTCCAGTCCACAAACATAGTATATCTGTCAATTTACTTAAATCATCTTTGATTTTTTCTTCAGCATTTTGTAATTTTTAACGTACAAGTCCTGTGCATGTTTTATTAGATTTATGCCTAAGTATTACACTATTTTTAGAATCATGGGAAATGATATTTTACTAATTTCATTGTACATGGGTTCATTGCTAGTATAACACGATGGTTTACTTTTGTATGTTCATCTTGTATCCTGCAACCTTACTGAACTCATTTATTACTTACCAAAGTTTTGTTGTTGTTAATTCCTTGGGATTTCCTATGTAAATCATCATGTCATATGCAAATAGAGAGTTTATTTTTTTCTTTCAGATATGTGTGCCTTCCATTTCCCTTCTAGTCTTATCAAACTGGCTCATATTTCCAGAGCAGACATTCTTGCCCTTCTTTTCTCTTTTCTTTTCTTTTTTCTTCTCTCTTCTCTTCTCTTTTTTTTTTCTTTTTGTTCCTTTTATTTTTATTTTTTTTAGACAAGAGTCTTGCTCTGTTGCCCAGTCTGGAGTGTGCAGTGGTGTGATCACTGCAACCTCTGCCTCCTGGGTTCAAATAATTCTCCTGTCTCAGCCTCCTGAGTAGCTGGGACTACAAGCATGTGCCACCACGCCCTGCCAAGTTTTGTATTTTTAGTACAGACAGGGTTTCACCATTTTAGCCAGGTTGGTCTTGAACTCCTCAGGTGATCCACCATCCTCGGCCTCCCAAACTGCTGGGGATTACAGATGTGAGCCACTGTGCCTGGCCTCTTGCCCTTTTCTTGATCTTAGGAGAAAAGTGTTGAGTCTTTAGTATTAAGCCTAATATTAACTATAGAGTTCTTAGAGCTGCTCTTTAACTGGTTGAGAAAGTACCCCTCTGGCCCTATTTTTCTGAGAGTTTTTCTGTTTAAATGCTAAATGAGTTTTGAACTTTGTTAAATATTTTTGAGCATAAATTGATATGATCATATGATTTTCCTTTTTTGTCTGTTAATATGGTGGGTTCCATTGATGGATTATCAAATTCTGAACCAGACTTTTATACTTGAAATTAACCTAACTTTGTCATGTGTATAATTCTTTTTATGTATTGCTGAATTATATTTGCATATATTTTGTTAAGGATTTTGCATCTATATTCACAAGGATGTGCATCTGCAGTTTTCTGTTTTGCATGGTCTTTGTCTATTTTTTTGTATCAGGGTAATAGTAGCATCGAATAATAAATTGGGAATGGTTTTCTGTATCCTCATCTATTTTTCTGGAACAAATTATGTAGAATTGATTTTTTTTAACATTTGCTAGAATTCTACAATGAAACTATCTGAAAATAGTAATTATTTTTTTCTTTAAGAGTTTTTAATTTATGACTTCAGTTTCCTTAATAGTTACAGAAGCTATAGAATGATTTAAATTATCCATTTCTTACTGAATGAGTTGTGTTAGATTTCCTCTATTTTGTTTTATTGATGAATAACTCTGTTTCATCTAAGTTGTCAAATTTATATGTGTGAAATTGTTCTTGGTATTCCATTATTATCTTTTTCATGTCAGTAGTCTATGGTGATGTTTTTTGTTTCATTCCTGATAGTAGTGTTTTGTGTTTTCTTTTTCTTAGTCTTGCTGGAGATTTGCCTACTTTATTCATATTTGTGTTTTCTTTTTCTTAGTCTTGCTGGAGATTTGCCTACTTTATTCATATTTTCAAAGAACCAGCTGTTTTTAGATTGTCTTTACTGTTTTTCAGTTTTATTGATTTCTGATCTTATTTTTATTATTTCATTCCTTTTGCTTACTTTTAGCTTATCTCACTATTCTCAGTTCTTGAAATGGGAGCTTAGATTATTGATTTGAGGCTTTTCCTGAATAATACATGCATTTAATGCTTGTCTTCCCTCTCATCAATGCTTTATCTGTGTCCAACAAATTTTTTTTTTCTTTTTTTTCTTTTGAGATGGAGTCTTGCTCTGTCACCCAGGCTGGAGTGCAGTGGCGTGATCTTGGCTCACTGCAAGCTCTGCCTCCTGGGTTCACGCCATTCTCCTGCCTCAGCCTCCCGAGTAGCTGGGACTACAGGCGCCCGCCACCACGCCTGGCTAATTTTTTTGTATTTTTAGTAGGGACAGGGTTTCACTGTGTTAGCCAGGATGGTCTCGATCTCCTGACCTCATGATCCGCCCGCCTCAGCCTCCCAAAGTACTGAGATTACGGGCTTGAGCCACTGTGCCCGGCCTGTGTCCAACAAATTTTGATGTGTTATAATTTCAAATTAGTTCAGCTCAGTTTATTTTTAAAATTTCCTTTAAGACTTTTTATTTGAGCCATGTATTATTTAGAAGTGTGTTGTTTAGTTTCCAAGCTTTTGGAAATTCTTCTATTATCTTTTTATTATTGCTTTTAGTTTCATTTCATTGTAATCAGAAGACACAATATCTATGATTTTAATTCTTTACATTGGTAGAGGTTTGTTTTATGTCCCAGTATATGGTGTAATTTGGTATATGCTCTGTGGGCACGTGAAAATAATGTGTCTTCTGCTGTTGCTCAGTGAAGTGCTCTATAAATATTCATTAGATTCTGTCAGTTAATGTTGTTATTGAGTTTTATATCCTTTCTGATTTTCTGTCTATTTGTTCTATTAATTGTTGGGACAAGGATGTTGATATCTCCTAATATAAATGTAAATATTTCCTTTTATTATTTTAGTTTTATTTACTGTTACTTCACAGCAGCTGTGTTACTTGGTGCATGCCTGTTTTGTACCTGTCTTACTTGGTGCATACTTCTTTAGAATTGTTATTTTTTTTGTTGGACTGATTCTTTTTTTTTTTTTTTTTTTTTGACTATCTCGGCTCACTGCAACCTCTGCCTCCCAGGTTCAAGTGATTCTTCTGCCTCAGCCTCCCAAGTAGCTGGGACTACAGGCATGCACCACCATGCCTGGCTAATTTTTGTATTTCTAG
This sequence comes from Pan paniscus, assembly GCF_029289425.2. NCBI lineage: Eukaryota > Metazoa > Chordata > Mammalia > Primates > Hominidae > Pan > Pan paniscus. The sequence continues at coordinate 173,119,313 of NC_073252.2, read as the reverse complement.
TACAGACAGAGTTTCACCATGTTGGCCAGGCTGGTCTTGAACTCCTGACCTCAGGTTGTCCGCCTGCCTCGGCCTCCCTAAGTGCTGGGATTACAGGCATGAGCCACTGCACTTGGCCTGATTCTTTTATCATTATAAAATATTTCCTTTGCTTTGAAATATACTTTATCTAATGTTAACATAGCCATTCCTCCTTTCAATTAATATCTGTATAATGTGTCTTTTTCCATCCCTTTACTTTCAAACTGCTTTATGTTGAAGTGAGTTTACTGTAGACAGCATATACTTGGTTATGTTTAATAATTTGTTATGCCAATAGCTGTATTTTAAGACATTTGCATTTAATGTAATTGTTTACATGGCAATTTTGCTTTTCATTTTCTTTGTTGTCTCTTGGTTTTTATCTGTCTGGTTACTTTTTCCTGCTCTACTGTGAGTTAATTAAATATTTTCTTTAGAATTTTATTTTGATGTATGTATAGCATTTTTGTTTGTTTGTCTGTTTGTTTTGTGACAGAGTCTTGCTCTGTTGCCAGGCTGGAGTGCAGTGGTGTGATCTCGGCTCACTGCAACCTCTGCCTCCTGGGTTCAAGCAGTTCTCCTGCCTTGGCCTCCTGAGTAGCTGGAACTACAGGCATGTGCCACCACGCTCAGGTGATTTTTGTATTTTTAGTAGAAACAGGGTTTCACCATGTTGGCCAGGATGGTCTCAATCTTTTGACCTCGTGACCTACCTGCCTCGGCCTCCCAAAGTGCTGGGATTATAGGCGTGAGCCGCCGTGCCTGGCCATATGTATGGTGTTTTTGAGTCTATGTGTAACTGCCCAGTGGGATCACCTTGCTTGCTGCCTAGACAGAGCCGATTTATCAAGACAGGGGAATTGCAATGGAGGAGGAGTAATTCATGAAGAGCTGGCTGTGCGAGAGACAGGAATTTTTTTATTATTCAAATCACTCTCCCTGAGCATTCGGGGATCAGAGTTTTTAAAGAAAATTTGGAGGGTAGGGGCTTGAGAAGTAGGGAGTGCTGATTGGTCAGGTTGGAGATGGAATCATAGCGGGTCCAAGTGAGGTTTTCTTGCTGTCTTCTGTTCCTGAGTGGGATGGCAGAACTGGTTGGGCCAGATTACCCGTCTGGGAGAGGTGTCAGCTGATCCATCCAGTGCAGGGTCTGCAAGATATCTCAAGCAGTGATCTTAGGTTTTACAATAGTGATGTTATCCCCAAGAGTGATTTGGGGAGGTTCACAATCTTGGAGCAAGAGGCTGCATGACCGCTAAACTGTAATTTCTAATCTTGGAGCTAATGTGTTAGTCCTGCAAAGGCAGACTGGCCCCCAGGCAAGAAAGTGGTCTTTTTGGGAAAGGGCTGTTGTCAATTTTGTTTCAGAGTTAAACTATGAACTGAATTCCTTCCCAAAGTTCAGCCTATGCCCAGGAATGAACAAGGGCAGCTTAAAGGTTAGAAGCAAGATGGAGTCGATTAAGTCCGATTTCTTTCACTGTCATAATTTCCTCAGTTATAATTTTGCAAAGGTGGTTTCATATCTCTTTGTGTAACCCTTTTTAGGGTTGTTCTATATATCAGATTATATACATAGCATATCATAGTCTACTGGTGTTACCATTTTACCATTTAAATTGATGCACAGAAATCTTACCTCCTTTTATGTCACTCCATCTTCTTGTACTTATAAACAATTGCCTAATATTTTCTCTATTTACATTTAGAACTGTATTAGACAATATGATAACTTTTGCTTTAACCATCAAACATAATTTAGAAAACTCAAGAAAAGAAAAATATGTATTGAAATTCAATATATTTTATATGCCCATATTTTTGCTTATGATGCTCTTTCATCCTTTCTGGTGTTCTAAGTTTTCTTCTTTAATTATTCTCTTTCTGTTCAAATAACTTCTTAGCCATTCTTTTAAGGCAGTTCTGCTGGCAAAAAAATTCTTTTCAAAATTCTTTTCATTTTTCCTCATCAAAATAGGAAAAGGTTTTGATTTTCATCTTAATTCTTGAATAATATTTTCCTGGAGGTAGAATTCTGAGTTGACAGTTCTTTTATTTAAACATTTGAAAAACATTCTGGCATTTCCTTCTGGCACACATTGTTTCCGATGAGAAATCTACTGTCATTTGACATGTTTTTCACTTGCTAGTAAGGTATTGTTTCTCTCTCATTGTTTTCTTTGCCTTTAGTTTTTAGAAGGTTTACTACAATGTGTCCAAGTGTAGATTTCTTTGGGTTTATTCATTTAAGGATTCACTGAGCTTTTTTGAATCAGTAGGTTCATGTCTTTTGCAGACTTTGGGAAATTTCCTACCATTAATTTAGATTACTTTATTTATTTATTTTTTTGATAGAGAGTCTCACTCTATTGCCCAGGCCGGAGTGCAGTGGCATGATCTTGGCTAACTGCAAACTTCACCTCCCAGGTTCAAGTAATTCTTGTGTCTCAGCCTCCCGGTTATCTGGGATTACAGGCATGCACCACCACAGCCAGATAATTTTTGTATGTTTAGTAGAGACAGGGCTTCAGCATTTTGGCCAGGCTGGTCCCAAACTCCCTACCTCAGGTGATCTGACTGTCTCGGCCTCCCAAAGTGCTGGGATTACAGGTGTAAGCATTTTTAACCCCACTGTCTTCCTCCTTTCCTTCAGGACTCATAACATCAATGTTGTATCATTTGTGTAGTCCCATAAATCCCCGAGGCCGTGGCTGCACTCTCTGTCTCTCTCTCTCTTAATTTCCATTTATTCTCTGTTGTTTAGGTTAGGAAATTTATATTGTTTCATTTATCAGGTTCAATGATGTTTTCTTCTGTCTCATCTTTTCTGTTGTTGAGCCAATAACGAAAGCTTTTTCATTTTCTATTTTTTCATTTCAGCTGTATATTTTCCAGTTTTATAAATTTCATTTGGTTCTTTTTTGATTTTTCTATTTTTTTCTTTATGGTTTCAAGCATAATAGTAATTGTTAAATTATTTTAGTAATGGCCGCTTTAAAATTTTTGTCAGATACTTTTACACTCTGACATCTCAGGGTTGGCATCTTTCAATTATGTTTTTTCATTCAGTTTGAGTTCTTCTTGGTTCTTGGTATGACAAGTAACTTGCAATTTAAATGTGGACATTTTGTAGATTATGTTTTGAGTCTCTGGATTTTACTTAAATCTTTTTGAGCATGTATTCTCTGATGCCATTCTGGTTGGGGAAGACTGGTGTGCTGCCTTTTTATTACCAGATGTGGGCAGAAGTGTAGGCCCCCCATTTGGCCACAATTGACAATTGAGGTGGGTTCAAACACTCACTGACAACTGCTTGAAGACAGGAGTTCTGGCTTTCCGCTAGGCCTCCACTGTTACCTCCCTGGCTGTGATGCGTAGAGTGTCTTTTTGCTACACCCTCTGTCCACCATGGGAACTATCCACTAGATAGTAGTGGAGGTCCTGACTCTTCACTATGCCTCCCGTGGTACCACCCTAGAAGGAAAAGGGAGGGGCATCTTTGTACTGCTGGGTTGAAATCTGGGCTCTTCACATGGTCTCCACTAACACTGAGGTTGAAAGGGCATCTCATTACCCTCCCAGCAGGGATGAAAATATCAGCTTTTCACTTGGCCTTATCTGATAACACCTTAATGGTAGCAGGGATGGGAAAGGGGAGTTGGGACTCTTTGTTACAACCTGGCTATGATGAAAGCCTAGATTACCCACTGAGGTTCAGCTGGCCATAATGTTTTCTGTGTTATTTGGCTGTAGTAGAGCAATCATTGTTTAAAAGTTTTCTGGCTTGCTAGGCTGACTGTCCCTAGTCAGTCAGTCTTTTTTTTTCCCCACCGTTCAGAATCTTCTTGTGGTTGTACTATGTACAGTGTTCAGGGTTTTAAATTGTACTTAGCAAGAAAAATTGGGACAAATATTTTGACTACATCTTCCCAGATGGGAAAAATCCACTAGTTTTAAGTCCATAGAATGTAGCTGCTTAAAGATGTCTAGATTTCTGTGATCAAGATCTTATCATTGTCACCAAAGGTTACAGTGAAGAGCCAATAAACAAGCATGGGAGTTTAACAACATCAACAGTATTGATTGAGGATACACAATTCTTTGTTCACAGTAAGCCAAATCAATGCATCCTAGTCCTAGTTGTACTCCAAAATTAAGAACCTGAATTTTTTGAAATCTAAAGTATAAATATAATATTTTTTCTGTATTATTTTTGCATTCTATTATTCATTTAACCAAGGAAGTCTGTAAGGTAACATTGAATTCTGTGTGGTCGAATATGTACAAACTATAGATTGAAAACACAGTTCTATTACTATTCTCATGTCTTACAAGTGATGTTTAAGCATGATAGCCTGGGACTTGCCAAAACAAATAAACTATAGTTGTATTATGCTTGTTTAAAATGCAGACTAAACATGAATAGCAAAGGCATAGTAAATAGGATAGGGACCTAGCTCTAAGATAGGGATCTGCAAGAGACTAATGAAGGAACTTGAAGAAACCTGTAAATGTGGGATGAAAAACTTCCATTTTCAGATGATGACATTCATTTTTTGACTTCTTGTTGAGCTTGTTGTTCCTGACATCACTCCACATGATACAGAGACCATTGGAATCAAATTATACTTTTTGGTAGTGTACCCATTTGAACTATTCAAAGTCACATTTAAAATGACAATTGATTAGGCTAACACTGATTAAAAGGGCAAGACTAATCTATCAGCAACTAATGCTCAAAACTGAATGCCAGAAATTCATGCTGACCAAGCAATAAATGTCTCATAAATTGTCTAACACCCCCACAACAGTGTCCCCACGTACTTTTCTGGATGATCTACCTGAAGCATACTCCATGGCTCATAAAATGTTGTGTAAGAACCCCAAAGTGTTAAAAAATGGAGGAAAGCAAACTATGGCTTAAAATCTGAACAGTGGTTTCTGGGCAGTGTATGCAGAAACTCAGAGCCGGGCATTTTGGTGCTTCACAAAGCAGGACTCTATGGAAAATGGACAGGTGCCACTGCTTGGCATTTGCTGGGGCAAGTATTAACTTTCTACAATATTTCTAGTAAAAAGGTGTCTAGATGAAATGTAAAGAAAAGGTTAAAAATCTGACATGTTTTAGTTCCATTTTCTTTTTTAATAATTATACCTTTAATGTACTTTGAGAGAATGGTGTTTCTTTTCCTTTCCAAATTTATTCAAGACCTTCAATTTATATTTAAACCATAAGGTTAAAAAATAAAAAGTAAAAGAAAAAGGTATGGTTAATTTCTTTCTTCGCCCTTGCCGTACCCTCCCACTTCCTTGCATTTAGTTTATTTTTTACTTACTCATTTTCCCAGCCCATAGCCTTGGGATCCCTCCCTCCTACCTGGAAGAGAAAAGAGAAGAAAGGGCTCTGGTAATTCCATTGGCTTTTTTTCTTTCCCTGTGGGAGACCTGATTGAAAGTACTCTTGACTTCAGTTTGTAAAACTGTTAAAAGAAAGGAAAAGAAAATAAAAGAATAAAAATCCTCTCCTCTTGTAACACACACACAAAAAGAGACAAAAAAAATCAGTGGTGAGAGGGGTGCCCAACTCTTGTATAAAAGTCCTGCTTATGTTATCACATGATGAGCATGGTCTGTGAGTGATGGAATTCCATCGTGGCCCCAGTCTCCCTGCAGCTTCCCTTCAGTGACCACTCATCCTGCGCTGAAGGGAAGGCGTGTCAGCCAGAGAACTGTATTCACTTGTGTTCTGAGTTTCTTGTTGGCAGACAAGAATCTTTTTTTTTTTTTTTTTTTTTTTTTGGAGACGGAGTCTTGCTCTGTCCCCAGGCTGGAGTGCAGTGCCGAGATCTCGGCTCACTGCAGCCTCCACCTCCCGGGTTCAAGCGATTTTCTTTGAACCCGAGTAGCTGGGACTACATGCGCCCGCCACCATCCCCGGCTAATTTTTGTATTTTTAGTAGAGACGGGTTTCACCATGTTGGCCAGGATGGTCTCTATTCTTTGACCTTGTGATCCGCCCGCCTCATCCTCCCAAAGTGCTGGGATTACAGGCGTGAGCCACCGCGCCCGGTCGACAAGAATCTTTAGACTAAAACTTGGCACTTTTTCCTATAGCCATTTCTGATGACGTGCTAAGTCATTAGAGAGCAGGCTAGCACAGAACGTCTACTTGAAAGTGTCAAAGCTTATCTGTTCTCACCCTCCATCTGAATGTAGGAGCGTTCCTGGAATCTGTTCCAACTGCTCAGCGCACCAGCCCCCATGTAACCCCCAGACAGGAAATGGTGGGAAGTGTTTTAACTGCCTTTTATTGTAGAAATTTTTAAAAAATTGTTTTAGAATGTACAATCAGGTGTACTCTCAAGAATGTGTTAATGTATTTTCAAAGCAGGAAGGACAGTCGCTGCCATGATAACTTTGTAATGGGCAATTTAGCTAGGCTGAGCTACAGTTCCAAACTACCCAGTAAAACAGGAGTCTAGTTGCTGCTGTGAAGAGATTTTGCAGATTTCAGTGAAGTCCCTAAATTAATCTAAAGGGAGATCATCCAAGCAAGTGAGCCTTCTCAGGCAGCTTCAGGCCTTTCCTGATCTCATGGTCCTTGGGCTTCAGCCTGCTGTGTTCCTTCCTTTCTGATCACCTTTGGCCTTAAAGCCTCAGCTGGGTCTTACAGGGTTCCGGCCTGCTTTTGATCTTTCCTTCCTGAGCACACACCTGACTGATTTTGGACACAAAAATCAATCGTGTAAAGCAAATTACTTGTAGTAGGTCCTTTAATATATACTATCTCTTGAGTCTGCTTCTTTAGTTGAACTCTGACTGAATTATAAAGAAGCATTTGTCGTTTATATGCTATGAGTAAACTGAAATCATGCATCTGAGCACTGTGGTATCATGGATTGTTTTCTGGCCTCTGAGAGCTTTCTTTCTTGACCATCTGAAGAACTAGACACTGTCAAGAAAGTAGTTGAAACAACTCTTGTATATTTTGATTTTAGTTCCCCCATAACGAGATTGTTTTTTCTGGGTCTCATTGATTTATAAAACATTTTGCATCTTTGCATCTTTTGCATACAAATGTGAGAATTAATGGAGGTGAGAGGTGGCATACACATTGTGTTATTGTCCTGGCACACAGTCTCAATAATGAAAATCAATGTCAGCTTCCTTAGTTTTAGGAGTAGGAGAAACAGGTTTCTGGAGACTCCTAGAAGCATTTCTAGATCCATCTCTTCATTAGCAGAAAATTAACAGTTGACTTTCTTTCCCTCACACTCAAACAAATGTGTCACACTTGCAATAAATGACATTCTGTCAGAATTGTCCGTAGCTTCTTCCTCATGCTATCGAAACAAAACATCATTCGTTCCTATGGTTTCTTTGAGACGATCTCATTGCTTTATATTTATTCCAACAGTAGCCTCTGCCTGCCTGTCAACCTCCTCACTATTCTCAGTATCAATGACAATGAAGGCACCATCTTTCTGCAGCTAATGAGAGTACTGCTGTAGCCACTGGCATTGGGACCCTGGAGTTTGCCTTTGCTGGCCAGAGGTCTGGCTCTCTGAGAGTGTCTGGCTGTAGGTAGACCCTTCATTAAGCCTGGGCTGTCTGATTCTTACCAGAACCAGGAACCCAGAAACATATATTTCATTTCCACACCCTCAGAGAAGACTAGCAGCCTTAATGTGTCTAAATCAAAAAGCTGCATCCCACTGTGAATGGGCAGAGGTACTGAGTAGCCACTGCTGCCCTGTTTTGACGCTCCTGTGCCATGCCTGTGTGCTTGCAGCATGCTGGGTCCTCCCCCTCCTCGCAGCCCTCCTTTCCCATCACTGGGGAAGAACAGGCATTTTGAAATGCTGCATTTTCTTTCTGGTCTTAATACAAACAATTAAAAAATCAAAAAAGAACAGATGGATATAAAGTAAGCCAACCTAAATTACTTTGCTGTTAGAAAACTTAGAATTCTGCATTTTAGAAATCTTGCAAAAGACTACCTAAAAACAAATATTGGAATAAATTTGGGCTCACAGACACTTTTCACTTGGTCAGCTACTGAGGCACATAACTGCTTCCTATTTGAAGTACATGGTTGATGCCTTGAAGGACTATAATATTTCAACCTCTGCAGCCAAGAGTGGAGGAGGTAATCACGTTCAAAACTCGTTTGATTTGGGGTCATTCAAGTCATTCGTGTGAATTGACTGAGACTTGGAGGCACAAAACAAGCGACTGGGTGACGAATGAACTGATGAACAAAGCAATAAACCAAAAATGAGTGTTGACAATAAATAAATGAATCCAGAGCCAGGATTGGAATGGCTTGTTGTTTGTAGGGAAAGCTGAAGCATAACATCCATGTGGCATCATTTTTATTATCAATGGCCTCCGTCTCTCTTCCTAGACAACTATATATATATGTCCACATAGATTAAAACAAAAGTGACACAAGATAGTTCACAGTTTCTGTATCACACAAGAAGAGCTGTGATTCTTTTCCTGAATGAACTCTGTGCTGTAAGTGAATTTTCAGTAAGAGAAAAATGCCTTTGAGTAAATGAACAGGTAGAGAGCAAGAAAAACACTTTGCATAAAAATTTAGAAATACCACTTCATCATTGTGTGACTATTTGCTTGTGGAAGTGCATTTTTATTTAAAAGCACAATTATTTATTCATATATATTCTTTTTAAAGTTTGCATACATGTTTTTGTCTGTGTCACTGAATTTCTCGAGGATTTGTCTTCTTTCAGGTTTATCTTGACCTACCTTAGTCCATTTTATTTGCTAGCATTTGGGAACCACTAGATTGTTTTACTTCACTTAAAATTTATCTGGTGTTTTATGTTAGTGTTGGCCAACGTGAAACAAATGCAGAGGAGAAAGGTTATGAGGGTGATTCATTCATTTATTTATTTGTTCAATACATATTTATATTGTATGCCAGGCACTGTGCTATGGGCTGGAGCAGTGGCAGTGATCATGGCAGATTGCAGGACTGTTATCTTTGAGTCTGAAATTCACTTGAAAGTTTAGAAAAGGATAGATCTAGTTAAAAATTTGGATTTATTCTCTTAGCTTAAAACAAATGATGATCAGCAGGGAACATTATCATCTTTACCACATAGGACAATTCTAAAAGGAGCACTTTAAATACATTATAGCACTAAATGTGCCCCTGTTTTGAATTGTAAGAGGAGATGTGAATTCTAAAATGTCATTAGCATTCAAAAAGCCTAAGAAGTAATATTATAAATGTTTGTTTTGTAGATAAATTACTAGGCAGGAAACATAAAAAATAAAAACATGTTTACTATCAATCACATGTATACTTTCATAATTTGGGTGTTCAGAAAAATTCTAATGTACTTTACATTGGCTGTTATTAAAGTTTTGTAAATTTATTAGTATGGAGGATACATTAATCTCTGATACGACCAGTTTTTTTTTTTTAATAAGATCTGGCATTCTAATTCTATTAGAACTTAGCTTAAACAGGGTCCACAAAAAAATTTCTTCCTCCTGACAAACAAAACAAGTGATGGAGCGGACTGTACTCTTACAAATTCAGAGGAGACACAGATAATCAGCACATTTACAATCACCTGGTAGCAAGGCTGAAATTATCCATATTCCTATTAAGCTAAAATATAATGAGACGTGGTAGATAACTTCACGGTCACACTCCCACAGTCACCACAGAGAAAATGATACCTCTTGCTAAAATAATGAGGAGAACAGAATAGACTCTTTTCCACAAGCTATATCTTTTTTTAAAAAAAAATTATTTGCTTTCACATACTGAGAAGAGACAGAGAATGACTTGCTTTGTTTCAGTTTGCTACTGCAGCTGCTTCCAAGCAATACAAATACACACTGCCTCTCTCCTACTCAAATCTCTTAGAGTTTCTGGAAAAATTCTAGGACATGTAAAATGGTTTTTATTCTGCCCTCTTCAATTTCTTCTGTCTTTCATGTCTGCACAGATGCAGTGGTTAACCAATCAAGCAAGCACATTAAAAAAACAAAATAAAAGAAAACAAAACTAGTTGAATTTAAATGACACATTACTTTGAAAATAAGTTAACAAATGGATAAAAATTATATATTTGCTTTTTAAATTTAGTCTTTTGAGCAAATTTTTAATCATTTGTATGAAAAATAATTATATGTATTAGAACATAAATTGAGCATGAAGAGTGTCAGAAAACTCTAAGAAATACCTAAAAACAATGATTTTCTGGGAGCTAAGAAATTAAATATGTTTAGGAATGCGGAGAAAGAAAAAAATGAAGGAATTCCATTGAATATTTTAAAAATGTATCTTTTCAGTATACTATATCTTGAAATATTTTTGACCTTTTCTTTCATTTTGAATTTGAAGATAAGAAGGCAGCGTGAAATTTGGAGCAGAGCCGTAGCAATGATATTAACATTTACTGTTACACTTCTTCAAAGTCAAGAGTGTCAGCCAGCTAAGGCTGAGATGCTTTTATTACCCATTCTGGAGATTTTCTGATTATATCTTCCAATTTGCATGGGGCCTGTGTTACGGACTAAATGTTTGTGTCTCCCTAAAATTTGTATGTTAAAGCCCTAACACCTAATGTGACTGTATTTAAAGATAGGGTGTATGAGGAGACAACAGGATTAAATGAAGTCAGAAGGGTGGGGCCCTAATCTGATAGGACTGGCGTCCTTACAAGAGGAAGAGACACCAGAAATCTCTATAGGCACAGAGACAGTGGCTGTCACTAAACCAGGAAGAAAGGCCTCAGGAGAAACCAATCATGCTAACAGCTTGATCTCAAGCTTCCAGCTTCCAGAACTATGAGGAAATAAATTCCTGTTGACTAAGCTACCCAGCCTGTGGTATTTTGTTATAGCATTACCTACGGTAGTAACACCAATGAAAATTTTGCTACAGGTGGCACATTCTTGTAGAGAAAAGCTTCCATCATTGCAGTTGGACCAAGTACTAGTCACATCTTAAACTTGTAATCTCACATGAACCATTGCAACAATAAGATATTCTAGAAGGTCAAATAAATGAGTGGCTATAAAATGCTACGGTTGTCATCTAGGCTAACTGCTGTCAAAATCACTCCCTTTCTATCACTTCTAAATCAAACAGAAAATAATATTTTTCTAAGTAAGAACAATGTAAATATGATCACATTTTAGACAACTTTTGTATATTATGGAGAATCCCTCAAAATATTAACGCACATGCAAAAATAAAAGTAAAAACAAATTGTTATTTACATTTTAAGCATCTGTAGTTTTATTTATAAAGTTTGAGGGTTCCAGAGAGTTTTACAACAAATTGATTCTTCTTTTGAATATAGAAATTACGACTTGCTATGTCTAGGTAAAGTCCACTTCTAAATTTTTTCTTTTTCTATTATGTTACGGAAGTATAGGTAAATACATGATTTTAAAATTGTTATTAAAAAATAAGTTTATTAGTAAAAAAATGACCATTTTTAAAAGGACACTGTTAGAAGTTTGATATACTTTATAGAATATATATATATCTCACAAATATATACACACATATATGATACATTTATACAAATAATTTTTTAAAATATGATCTTATTACATTAAAAAAGTATCACGCTCTTTCACTTTATATTATATCCTGAATATATTTTAATGTCAGTAGATATAGATGTTCCCCAAATTTGTAAAGGGCTGCATAGTATTTCATTATACGTAATAACCAAAAATGTATTTAACCTTTCCTCTTTTGATTCACAATTGAGTTGCATCAAATTATTAACATTATTGGCTGAAAATATTTAATAAAATTATACTATAATAGCCTAACATTGACATTATCAATCATTTAAGTTTTTACTAATCCAATCAATACAATTTTTAATGTTATTTTTTAAACTGGAAATTTAAAACTGTACCTTAGCCATTGAAAACAAACATGCTGAAGTCAGACCAAACTGTGACTCTTTCATGCTTTTGCTGTAAGAAGTTGGTAAAAATACTATAATTTTAAAAATCTCATTGATCTTATCTGTAAAGTGGAGATAATAATACCTATGATGTTGCAATAATTAAATGAGTTTATGCGGTGGCCGGGTGCGGTGGCTCATGCCTGTAATCCCAGAACTTTGGGAGGCCGAGGTGGGCAGATCACAAGGTCAGGAGATTGAGATCATCCTGGCTAACACACTGAAACCCTGTCTCTATTAAAAATACAAAAAATTAGCCGGGTGTGGTAGCGGGCGCCTGTAGTCCCAGCTACTTGGGAAGCTGAGGCAGGAGAATGGCGTGAACCCGGGAGGCAGAGCTTGCTCAGTGAGCCGGGATCACGCCACTGCACTCCAGCCTGAGCAACAGAGCGAGACTCCATCTTAAAAAAAAAAAAAAATGAGTTTATGCAGAAAATATGCTTAGTACAATGTGAGACACTAATACACTTGAAATATAAATTTAAACCAAACAGCAGTAGGAATGGTAATAACAGCAGTTTTATGTCCCTCTTTCATTATTGGACTAATCTTCTTTACTTGTTTTAGGGGCTACTTTTTGGTAAAGTTCTTGTCCACATCCTTCACTCCTATGCCGTTATTGAGCATAAGTGTTTCCTTACTGATTTAAGGTGTTGCTGTGGAGAAGAAGTAAGGCTTTTTGTAGGGTGTGCAGGTATCTTTTGGTTTCTTATTGTCATCATAGGTTTTCTGGCCTCTCGGGACACTTTTCTCTCTGTAGAGTCCAACGTAGGAGTTTCTTAGTGCAGAAAACCTATGAAGAGAGTCTGTCTCCTAACTGAATCTTAGAAAGCCAGTCATCTTGTGTGGGTGTGGCTTCGGTCAAGCCAGTGTGGCTGATTCCAGTTGCCTCTACTTGCAATTGCCTAGCTTTGACCCACTGCTTCCTCAGCTCTCGCTACTTCTAATCTCATGCCATTGCTGTAACTCATTGTGGTTTTCTATGTCTTCCAGGGTTGTTCTGGATTTAATTTAACTTTTGTTTTTTTTGTTTTGTTTTGAGACAGTCTCGTTCTGGCTCCCAGGCTGGAGTGCTGTGGCACAATCTCGGCTCACTGCAACCTCTGCCTCCCGGGTTCAAGCAACTCTCCTGTCTCAGCCTCCTGAGTAGCTGGGACTACAGGCACATGCCATCATGCTCAGCTAATTTTTGTATTTTTAGTATAAATGGTATTTCACCATATTGGTCAGGCTACTCTGGAACTCCTGACTTCAAGTGATCCACCTGCCTCAGCCTCCCAAAGTGCTGGGATTACAAGCATGAGCCACTGGTCCCAGCTGGATTTAATTTAACTTTTATAAATAGCCTTATCATCAAAGGAATTTTTAAAAAAGAGAATGTTAAAAGCAGTTTTTAAATAAGCAATATTTAACTGAAAAAAATATTTATTTAAAGAAAAACAACTATAACAGCAACAGCAACAGCAACAACAACAACAACATAATTTCTAAACCTTTTAGGGCCATGGCCCGAGATGTTGACAAATACATCCATGAATGCTCCAAGGCGAGGAGGGATGATTCGAATAAAGTCCAAGCATATTCAGAGGAAATCAGGACTGAGAGTCTTCATGGCCAATGCTCAAATTTGAGGCTGAGGTGATGATTTTTAGGTGAGTAACCAAAAATAATCTAAGGGATGGATATTTTGAGATGTCTGGAAAAATAGACCAGGTGTGGGAAACTGGAAAAGTAGCAGCTCTGCAGTTTACTCTCCTCCTTCCTGCCTCTTCTATGCCACCCAGTCTGGACTGGTCCTGGGGAACAAGGACTGGTATATGGCAGTAGCTACTTGAGGAATAGGAGGCGGAGGTCTGAAAGGGCAGAGAGAAAATGGGGAGTTCCCGTGGCCACCTGCTTAGATCAACCAGCTTCTTGTGAATTTGAAGGTATTTAAGTAAAAAGGAAACATGATAATTAACCCCTAAATAATAACTGCTAGTATATGCCTCCATTTTTGAGGAAGGCATAGATTATTGAATGAGCTGCATAGATTATTCATTGAGCTGCAATGATTCAGTTTACAATATCAGTCATTTGAACAACACATTTACACTTCTATTTTCATGAATCATTTACGTGAATCATGAGTAAGAATATAATGTAGTTTACCATCAATGTCTTCTGAATTTGGAAATCCTTGTCCTTTAATGGTGCATCTTATTATTTTGACATATCGAAAATACATGGAGTTGAGTTGAAGAAGAGTGTTTTGATCATTTTACATTTCCTTGTATGCCTAATAAATTGTCTATGGAAACAAGTCTGACTGAAAGAGGTCCTTCAGTAATAGAAAATGTGTATGATAACCAAATACATCTCTTAAGGTGAGACACATAGCTTTCTCTTCTGTGCTCTGCCTGAAGATTAGTGTGCATTCAATAAGCATTAAATGAGTAAGAAAAGGGAGAGAGAGAAAGAAGAAAAATAAGGGTTATGAAAAAGAGAAAGAAGACACAGACTAAGTAGTGGTTGATATAATTATGTTACTTTTCACATTACAAAGCACTTCCCTGTACATTACCAGAAGAATATAAAGACTTTGGAAAACCGTATTATTTTGTGATGTGTTTGGTTTTATTTAGCCTAACTTGGTTTTTACTCTCATGCTTAGTTTAACTTATAGATTCAGTTTTTGGTACTTTAGAAAGATACATAATATCTTAGAGCTTAAAGCAAAGTATTACTTGATTTAGATTAGTAGGATTTTTAAATTTTGTGATTGAATCTGTTTAAGGAGAAACAAGAAGTGTGATGATTTAATTCCATCAGAAAATGTCATTTATCTTATTTATGGATATGTGAATCTGGTTAAAGAATAGCAAATGTACAGCAGCATGGTTTGCCATTTAATGTTGCTTTCTTTGTTTCCTCTAAAATATAGTTCAACTTGAACATGGTACTATATTTATTTGTTTATTCATCAGTTTTTGTTTGCTTAGACAGAGTAAATGGACATAAACAAATATTTGCATGGCTTCTTTTTCAGATTTTTCTTTCTGCCTAATTCCCAGCTCTTTCTGGTCTGACTATAGTCCTGAATATAAAGTATACCAATTACTGCAAAGCTCCACAGATATAGGCACTTTATATTCTTTATTGGTAATGAAATTCCATAAAACATATAGTTTCTAGAAGTTAAGAAAAATAGAGTGTTTATCATGTGAAAGATAGTAATGGGGACTGACCATTCCAATATGTGCATTGTTCACAAGACGAGTCAGTGATTTTTGATGTTGATAAATGTTACCCTTGGTTTTATTTTTACTCAGAATAAAATTATATGAAATAACATAGATAATGTTTGTAAATTTACAAGCATCTTGGGCAAAACTTTTTGGAAAATTGAACTTCCCTTTCTAAAATATTCACATTATTTCCCTAAAATCTGAGATGTGTTGGATTTAGTTGAAGTACTTTTGTGCACATTTCAGAATAGTTGCATGTTTCTATTTTTTTCATGATAAAAAATGAAGGGTCTAAGGCATTCATTTTACTGAGTATAAGATAACTTATGCACATTTAAGGTATTTAATTTGTTTTAACTTGTGTAACAAGAGAAAAATAGCCTCTTTTGCTACCTATGGGTTAAACAATACATAGCTTCACCTGCATCTACTACACTGCAAAATTTCATGAGTATCTACTCTTCTTATAATACAGAAAAGAAAATATAAAATATTGATTGATTTCAGTGGAGGAAATAAGAAATATAATTAGATTTTTGTGTTATCATACTAGCTCAAAGGTGCATTAAGCCCCTTACGAAGTTTAAACTTTCCCATATGAGTTTAGTATTTTAATTTCTATTTTACAGATGTCAAATATAATATCTGTAATATAAAACTCTGAGAGATTAATTAGCTAGCCTAAAATCATGCAACTAGAAAGTAGGTAAATCAGCATTTGCATTCAGATGTATCTGAAACTAATGTCTCTGGTATTGCTGCTATATTATACTCTCTCTCTTTTTTCTTTACTTTTTTGTCATTTATCAGCATGACGACATATATATTCTAAATATGTTATTTGCATTATTAAATAATATTCCTAAAGGAATGAAAGGGAGAATGAGAAGGAAAGAAGGAGAGAGCGAGAGAGAGAGAAAAAATAGACTGTAGGTTTTTTTTTTTTTTTTTGCTTTCAAAAGGTAAAACCAGGGCTGCAGTTGACTTTTATTTTTTCTTTGCTTTGGGCTAATTTCTTCAGTCACTTTGAGTAAGATTTACTGTCCACATATTTCTAAAGCCACTAAAATGCCCTTTCTCCTAGTATATAAAAAAAATTCCTTTGTTGTTTGCTTAAATGGACTTAGGGAATAGAAAGAAGCTCGCTTGTAACCATCTTTTCTGAAGTTTGTATATGAACACCCAATGACCCTCTCTGAAGCTTCTCAATGCCTTTGCAGAAAGTTCCTCTTTTTCTCTAAGGCAATATTCCATCAAGTTCTTACATTATCTAGTCCAAAATTTCCTTTTCATTCTTTTCTTGTTTTTCTCATTTATTTTTGTATGGATAAGAACTATAACATGAAAAGAGTTTCCCTTATACATTACCAATTTAGGTTCATGTACAAATCCACCTGACAGTGTTTTAGAAGGTTTAATTAAAATGGCCGTGTATGTGCTAGTCCTTAATATAAAGCCATGCTTATCTAACTATCATTGCTTATCCAGACCGCAGAGACCTTGTCCTGTGGATGTAGTTTTTCAAGACAATTTCAACCGTAGTGATTTCAGTTCTGTCTGAATTTCAGTGGTGTGAACTACACCCTAAGTATTCACTTAGGGTGTCTTCTCTACTTCCTTGAATTATTATTTATACTCTGGCTATTAATACTTATCTCCTAAATGAAGGTAAAAGCTGCCATTTAGTGCTTTCTTATGCTCTCCTGACCCATCCCACCTCCAAGCCTAACCCTGCACCTAGAAATGAGTATGCAATTAGCAAATCTTTTCTTTAGTATTTTTTCCTCAATCCATACTTGAAGAGTGATAATGATGTCAGAAGATAACAGTCTGTTCAGCAATTCCTTAATGATAGTGCATTGAAAACATTATTGGGTTTAGAATAGTGTGACTCAGTAGAAAAGTGTTAATTAAAGAATCCTAAGGATCTTCACTGTACTAGTCTCAACTTGCAGTCAACTCAGTCTGTGTCTTTGGTTATGTCATGTAACCTCCCTGGAACTTTTCCTAATATTTAAAAAGAGAATGTGGAGATGGATATTCTTTAGTTTCTTTTCTGGCACTAACCTTCTAAAAAAATCTTATTCTATTCCTTTATCTCTAGAAAGTGTAAATGTGGTTGCTGTCAATATGTAGACAACATATATTGCTCTTTCCATACTGTATGGATTTTCACACGGGGTCAGACAGGTTGTGACAAGGCAACTCTGCATCTCTGGCTATTGTTGACAAGGGGATTGGGCTGTAAAGTTAATGTTTTCTTAGAGTTTCTTAGAAGGATGTTAAGGAGCAGCTGGTGTGCTTAGCCATTCTCAACTAGTCTGAGCCACCAGATACTACTTCACAGCTCTCACTGACAGATTGAACAGGCAATGAGAAAGATAGAAGGATTAGGAGAAAACTAATGTAGAGGAAACATTAAAAGGATCATGTTGCCTAAACTGTGGGGCTGGATTTTTCTATCCCGTTTTTCATCACAGAGGTTAGCTCTTCCCTGGTTACTATGTTGAAGTCAGTGGTAAGGGACTCAGACATAATGATAACTTTCTGTATATTCTGTTTTTCTTGACTCTTCTGAACAGGCTTATTTCAACCTCATGCATTGAAATGGGAGAGAGGAGTTAAGGAATTAGGAAGAAGCGAAGAAAAATCTGGGAATTTCCTATCTTAGCTGGAGTTTATAGAGCACCAGCACCTCTGGTAGATGCAGCCGTCCCTGTGATAGATGAGAAGGTTATGGGAGGGGTACAGGTGGTGGAGTGGCGGAATCAGATGGAAGATTATAGCAAAGAATCCACTGGCTTCCCAGGGCTCATACATTCTCCTTGTGCCCAACAGAATTTCTTGGGAGTATTAACCAGCAGCCATGAATGAACCCTAGACAAGTGAGATGTTTCTGGAGTGATTTGTGGGAATATGAAGCGAGATAAGGGAAATAAGCAGGGATGAGCTTACATGTGAATGAAGAGAAAATATATCAGATAAGTCTGTAGTAACCATACACTGCGTTCTTGCAGACTGCCTATGTGGAGGAGCCATACCATAAACTCAATAGATGTTTGCTGGCATCATGGATTTATTCTGGGTGACTAACCAAGGCTTGCTAACATGTATAGGTTAACTCTGACTAATCTTCTCTATAACTTAGCTAACTCTAAGCACATAAGTGTATTCTTGGGATGAAGAAATGGTGGAGTATAGTGATGCGTCCCCTTAGATGGATTTGCTAAATCATGCTGTGACTGGGACACAAGACTTGAATTTTCCAAGATGTCAATATCTTGGCCTAAAAATTTAGAGTATGTTTTCTGACATCCAAAGAAATGAAGGTTAAAAATGAAGAAAAATATTCAGGTATCAAGTAAAATTTTATCTTGCTCTAGTTCTATTTTACTTTTGTAATTAATGACTAATTTATACTGTTAAAATGTTATAGTAATGAGTCTCAGTCACTGCAATGTTTTCTTAAATGAAATATTATTTATAAAAATGTTCTACAAAGTATGATGATGTACAAATTCTACTTTCAGTGTTACTTGTGATTTAGGGTCTATATTGCTTAGCAAAAAGGATTGGATGCACAGGAGACATAATTGTATCCACAATATCTAAAATATCATGTAAATATATGCATAATTTACTGGCAGATTGAACAGGCAATGAGAAAGAGGGAAAGATAATGTATATTTAAAAGGATGAAGGTAAATATTATTTTAATAAAGATGGTATTTAAGAGACAAAGCCCTTAAAGATTAATTCAATAGATTGTCTTAACACCCTATTCCATAAAGTTTCACTATAGGAAGCAAATATTTGGGGACATAGTTTAGTCTAAAGTTGTCTGGAACAGCAGGGCAATCCCTTAGCTTATTCCAACTCTCTCTATAATTGCTTAAGCTATTTTCTCTCTCCAGAAAGTGGAGATGTGGTAAGAATGGTAATGTAATAATGAACACCTGGGGACTTCTGAAGCTTCTAATGGACTTGAACAGGTTACTTGAGAGTCACTTCAAAGTGTGAGGAATTCTGTTGGCTGCCTAGAATTTTTATTTCCCTGCAAACTGTGTTTTTATCTAAAAATGAATGCAATTCATATAATGCAGATGAAAATATCCAGTACCAGACAAACTAAAATACTAAATCTAGAAAACATAATACCTTCTCTTGTTTTTTCTACTTCTTACCTTTTTCCTATTTACCTTTCCTTTTCCCTCCCAGCTTCTCTTCATTTTTATTATTATTTTCCTGTATTCATAGCCTTTATTCTCAGAATTCCTATGAGGTAGAAAATTATCCTGATTTGTGCATTTTGCCCTATTTCTCATAGACTCCAAATAATAAACTGAATTGAGAATGAGGACCTAAGACCTTGAAAATGGCATATCCTTTGTTATTGTCTTGGTGTCTTTAGTCATATACGTATTATGTTAGTATTGTTTTTAACCCAAATAAAGAACACATAGCCTAAAATAGGTAGAGTATTTTATAAAGATTAATATTCTTTTGTAAAGAAATTCTCTTCCATTTTTCTTAAAGAGTAAAATTATTTAGTAATTATTCATGCTTATTCTTTATTAAATGTAATATAAATGAAGCAGAATTACATCAATAAAATGTATTTTCCCTTATGTGGTATAGATAATTATGACAAGATCTGATTTTTAAAGTTAAAGTCTTCATTTTATTATTCAGAAGTTTCCCACTGTTCAACTTCACATCAGATTCTGTAGCAGCGGGAGGCAATTTGGCTGTTAGCTCTTTGAATTTACATCGTTAAGCCAAAAGAGAAATATATGTCATTTTTAATTTATTACATTTACTTCTAATAGTTTTTATCTAAAAAAAATCCATTAATGCATATTAATTACATGACCAGAATTAAGCCAAGTATTTCAAAAGATTCAAAGAACCAAATAATCGGATCCTTGGCACAAATAGATTCATATTCAAGTTGGGGACATACACTTGCATACATGCCATCATTAAGAAGTTAACAAATTGTAATAAAAATGTCATACATATTAAAGTTTCTCAGTTACGTGTGAGGTCAAGATGATTTGTAATGCACATGTATTAGTTCATTTTCACACTGCTATAAAGAACTACCTGAGACTGGGTAATTTATAAACAAAAGAGGTTTAATTGACTCACAGTTCCCCATGTCTGGGGCAGCCTCAGGAAACTTACAATCATGGCAGAAGGTGAAGGGGAAGCAGGCACCTTCTTCACAAGGTGGCAGGAGAGACAGAGAGCGAGGGGGAAAGTGCCACTTTAAAACCATCAGATCTCATGAGAACTCACTCACTATCACTAGAACAGCATAGGGGAAACTGCCCCTATGATCCGATAAGCTCCCACCAGGACCCTCCCTCAATACGTGGGGACACATTTCAAGATGAGATTTGGGTGTGGACACAGAGCCATACTGTATCACCTCAGTACATCAGACAGACAGACATTGAAAAAAATAATAATTTAAACAGAGTTTTGCTCACTGTGCCTTTTCCCATGGCAATTCATACTACTGAAGACAAATAACTGGCTTTGGGTGATTCTGATAAAATTCTCAGTATTAATTCATATTTCTGTCATGTACATTATTCAAAATGAGCATTTCTATGGCTAGTCTTTATAATTCTTTCTAATTTTCCAGATGACTCAGCCTAATATGATATGCAATAATCATCAGTGATGCAGTTTTGTTCTTGACAGTAGCACAATAGGATCTTCTTTTTTTCATGCTATTTCTTCTACATAGATGATCTTACACACACATACACACCCATGACTTCAGTTACTGTCTCTACATTAATACATTTACAACTCTGCCCTGTGAGTCCTCTTTAACATCTTCATTGTAGTATCTCATTCAAGTTCACCACATTAGAAACAACACTTAGGATCCTCCCACTTCCACCCATCATCCCGAAAGCCAGGCTCTACTCCAGTGTTTCTCATTGTCTGTGATGGACTCCATCTTCCATAAACAGACAGGCTGGAAACGGTTGGCTAAACTGACCCTGACATTTCTCTAACTTTTACCACCTTCCACATCGTATACATCACCAGGTACTCACTAATTTCCTTTCTACATTCCCTTCAATTCCATATTCTTCCTATCTCTATCATCACCATCCTATTTCTAATTACCATAGTTTCTTAATACTACAACTGCTACTATTAACCAGACCC
This sequence comes from Pan paniscus, assembly GCF_029289425.2. Classification (NCBI taxonomy): domain Eukaryota; kingdom Metazoa; phylum Chordata; class Mammalia; order Primates; family Hominidae; genus Pan; species Pan paniscus. The sequence goes on along the minus strand of NC_073252.2, from coordinate 173,097,898 downwards.
TTCATGTTCAGTCTTCTTCCTGAAAACAAATCTCTACTCTACAACCAGTTTTTTTGTTATTGTTCTGCAACATATAACTAGTCATATCAATTATGCCTAAAACCTTTTATGCCTTCCTATGATTGTAAAGAAAAAGTCCCAAATTCGTGTTGTAGCCGACAAGATCCAGCAGAATTTGATCCCTGCTTGCTTCTCCAGGCTCTTTTTTTTTGTCACTTTTTTTCTGTTGATTCTTAGTTTTCTTTTTTTTAATATAAGGGATTACACATATAACTATGCAATACCCTTTTCAGCCTCCCTTTTTTTCCCCTCATGCTGAACCAGGAAACAACTGCATCAGAAGCATAACAAATATTTAAATGCATATTTCTGGGTTCTATTCCATAATGACTAAATCAGACTCTGTGAATAGAAATAGGACTACATGATATCAGTTACTCCAGGGAAAGTTTATACATAGAAATCATTGAAAACCTTTATTTTATATGTTATGTTTCTTTATATTTGGTATAAAGAGGCTTCTTTTCTCAATCAATACTCTTAATTTAGGTAACATCATCTATTACCTGACTTCCAATAACTAGATGTCAGAGAAATTCACATGTAAATCTCAAGCTTCTCTTTTGACTTAAGACTTAGATGTTTAATTTCCCCCATGACATCTCCACCAGATGCTCACATCCCTCTCAAGTTAGACAAGAATGCACTAAACTCCTCATGGTGTCCCTGCAAATCTTTTCCACCTCCAGTGTGTGTCATAAAATATCCATCCAGCCAGTGGCTCTTGCCTAAAATTATTTCACTTCCCACCAATTCACAACAATAGCCTGTCCTCCCTAAAAAATGTCTTGCGTCTATTCACTTTTTCTGTTTAAAAAGGCAGCTCTCTTGGCCAACCTATCAGCAGTTTTGTCTATGCTATTGTGAAGGCCTTCTACCTGAATTCCCCACTTACATAATTACCTCCCATACTCACCTTAACAATTTTACACATTGCAGCCCGAAGGAACCCGTTGCGTCACTATTTAGGATCCTTCAAAACCTTCCCACTATATTAGGATAAAATCTAAATTCTTTGATGTAGCTGATAAAGCTTTATTGCATAGTCTTGTTTTTTACTCCACCCTCATCTTCCTTCCTGCTTGCTCTCTCTCTGTTCAGCAGCCACACTAGCATTCTGTCAATTCTTTCTGGCTGAGACTATTTGCATCTTCTATATCTTTATTTCACCCCACCTCCCCTCAACTGTGCTTATCTAAATCCTACTTATGTTAATGTCCCTATGTGTATGTGTGTGTATTATATATATATATACATATATACATATCTATATATAATATATACACATACACACAGATATACAATACACAGTTTTATGTATACACACATGTGTATATATAAACATTAACATGAGTTAACATGAATAGAAATTATGCATATATGTGAAGCTTTCCCTGAACTGTAAATCTAAATCATACTGCTTTATTTTGTTGTAATTTACTTTTCTTCTAAGAATATATCCATCATTTTTAATTGTATAGTTGTATAGTTGGTTTGAAGAATCATTGATTTAATATTAGATTGTTGCAAAAGTAATAACAGTTTTGGACCGTGAATTTTAAATCATTATAACCAGGCTCAAACACATCTTTATTAATCAAAATAGGAGCCATTACAATCAAAACATTTTTGCCAATGAGAAATAAGTTTTTTATTCCTGTAGCATAAAAATCCATGCTTTGGGATTTGACGAACTCATGGAAAGCATTTTCTGCATTCTGCTGGTTTTGGAAGTGTTTTCCCTGCAAAAAGTTGTTGAGATGCTTGAAAAAGTGTTAGTCTGTTGGCGAGAGGTCAGGTGAATATGGCGGATGAGGCAAAACTTTGTAGCCCAATTTCTTCAACCTTTGAACCATTGGCTGTACGGCGTGTGGTTGGGCATTGTTGTGGAGAAGAATTGGGCCCTTTTCTGTTGACCAGTGCTGGCTGCAGGTGTTTCAGTTTTTGGTGCATCTCTTCGATTTGCTGAGCATACTTCTCAGACATAATGGCGTTGCCGGGATTCAGAAAGCTGTGGTGGATCAGACCGGCAGCAGGCCACCAAACAGTGACCAAGACATTTTTTTCGTTGCCAGTTTTGGCTTTGGGAAGTGCTTTGGAGTTTCTTCTCAGTCCAACCACTGAGCTGATCCTCACCGGTTGTCTTATAAAATCCACTTTTCATTGCACATCACAGTCTGATCAATAAATGGTTTAATTATTGTCATGTAGAATAAGAGAAGATGACACTTCAAAACGACGATTTTTTTTTTGCTCAGCTCCTGAGGAAGCCACTTATCGAGTTTTTTCACCTTTCCAATTTGCTTCAGATGCCAAATGACCATAGAATGGTTGACATTGATTTCTTCAGCAACTTCTTGTGTAGTTGTAAGAGGATCAGTTTCGATGATTGCTCTTAATTGGTCATTGTCAACTTCTGATGACTGGCCACTACGCTCCTCATCTTCAAGGCTCTCACGTTCTTTGCAAAACTTCTTGAAGCGACACTGCACTGTAGGTTCATTAGCAGTTCCTGGGCCAAAAGTGTTGTTGATGTTGCAAGTGTCTCTGCACTTTATGACCCATTCTGAACTGAAATAAGAAAATCACCCAAACTTGCTTTTTATCTAACATCATTTCCATAGTCTAAAATAAGTATAAAATAAACAGCAAGTAATAAGTAATTAGCAAAAAAAAAAAAAGCAAGACGTGCTCATTAAAATGATGTATAACCACATTTGTTGAAGAATGTATTCCAATATCAAACGGCAAATTTCAGCAATGCAAAAAAAACAACACAATTATGTTTGCGTCATCTTCATATTGTTTTTAGTCAGATGGTAACTTCAGCATCTTACAGGGACATTTGCTCTTAATTCATATCATATCCCCAATACCTAGTCCAGTGTTTGGCATATAATAGGCACTCAATAAATATTTACAGAAGGAATGAACAAACATGTAAATAGAATATCTGAATACAAAACTACTGAATTTTTTAAAAAAAGAATCATTTCTCATCTTGATTGTTTCTCGTTATATGATTAAACAATGCTTTAGGGTAAGGAAGGAGTAACTTTTATATCAAAATTTCAGTGCAAACTCAATTTATTAGATATTTAGGAAGTTGTGGATCAAGATATTTATCAGGTTTCTTGGTGAAAATTCAGTCATTCTGGACAAAACACTATGCTGGTGGAAACATATCAGGAAAACAAAAATTAGCCAATATTGAAAGTAAAAAAAAAAAAAAGAAAAAAGTAGCTAATAATGTCAAATGTCAAAATTATAATTAAAAGGGGGAGCAAACAACTGGTTAGGTAATTAGAACAATAGACTCATTTTGATAGCATAAATATATGGTTAAAAATGTTTATCTTATAGTTGATATGTCCCTTAAACTACCTGCGATGAATATATACTTTATGAGCACACAAACTTCTCTCATGTAAAAAGTTTTACTAAGTCAATAATTTACATATTGGGCCAGGTGGGACTATGGAATGCTTTTGGAATACTTAAAATTTCCAAGCATCTGAATGGAAAAGTAAGACCATCAATGGTAATGTCACTGATACCAGATTTTTTTCCAAGTACATATGAGACTGCATATGGTTTTTTCACAACAAGCAACATCAGTGGCACTGCTCAGTGATTCCAGAGTTGACTCTGCTAAGATGGTCAAATTATTATACATAACTTTACATTTTAGTTTCTTCCCCCACAGTTATTGGGGTAATTGAGAATAAATAAAAGATTTTAATCCCAGACTAAAATTTATCTCAAGCCATCATGATTGCATCTTACAGTGGTAGACAATCTGAGCATTTATTTTATTAAGCTTCAGCATAGGTGAACTGGCTTGGGGAATCTACCAACTTAAAATGTAAAAAGTGCAATATAACCTTTGCTATTTTGCCAGCAGCAAAATTATGCATCATGGCTTACCTTAAAAGTGATGTTTTGGACTGCACTGAAAAGAGAAATAGTGTAGAGACAATATTCAAATATTTCATATCTGTTAAAGCACAAAATGCTGTACAAACATTTTCTTACTAATTTCTGTATACAATTTATGAAATACTTTCTCTGAAGGCATTATCATTTTTTAAGATATGAATTATACCCCTTAAATTGAGATATGGCTATTTGGAAAGTAGTGGAATAAATAGTATATGGGTAGAAACATGATTTACAGATGAACAAAAATCTAGACTTTTTAGTTCACTTCATTATTTCATCTGAAAAAAGAGTAGTCATTATCTAAAATGATTTTCAGTTTGATGTAATTTTAAAATAATTTTTATAACCCCTTTCCCAAGCCCTGAACACAAGGATCACATTTGAAAGATTTTCTTTTCTTTTTTTTTTTTTTAGATGGAGTCTTGCTCTGTCGCCCAGGCTGGAAAGCAATGGCGCTATCTTGGCTCACTGCAACCTCCGTCTCCTGGGTTCAATTGATTCCTCTGCCTCAGCCTCCCAAATAGCTGGAATTACAGGTGCACGTCACCACACTGGCTAATGTTTGTATTTTTAGGAGACACAGGGTTTTACCATCTTGGCCAGGCTGGTCTTGAACTCCTGGCTGTATGATCCACCCGCCTAGGCCTCCCCAAGTGCTGGGATTACAGGCGTGAGCCACCATGCCCAGCCTTAAAAGTCTTTCTATGACATCGCCCTTCATCATCACTAATGTAAACTCTGCATTTCTACAGAATTATATGATTTTGGGGTTAAGTCCATGTGGATAAAATGAAGTCTACATTAGCATTTGTGTAATTATTATTATTTTCAGTTTTTTTCTAGTAGTGTCCAATGAAAACAAGATAATATTGTGCCTTTGCTTTTATTTAATGCATATCATTTAGAGATATTCATGTATTATGAATCTTTCATTGGGTACTTTATTTCTTTTATTTATTTTTTAAAAATTTCAATAGTTTAAGAGGTACAAACAGTTTTTGATTACAGGGATGAATTGTGTAGTAGTGAAGTCTGTCTGGGCTTTTAGTGCACCTATCGCCCAAATAGTGTATATTGTAGCCAATAGGTTACTTTTCATCCTTCTTCCCACCCTGCCTTTTCCTTTCTTCTGAGTTTCCAATGTCCACTATATCACTATGCATGCCTTTGAGTACTTGTAGCTTAACTTCTACTTATTGGTAAGAACATGAGATATTTGGTTTTCCATTTTTGAGTTACTTCACTTAGGATAATGCCCTCCAGTTCCAAGTCTCTGCAAAAGACTACTTTATTTTTTCATGGCTGAGTAGTATTCCACAGTATGTAAATATATAGATACAACATTTTGTTTATCCACTCATTGGTTCATGGGCACTTAGACTGATTCCATATCTTTTCAGTTGTGACTTGTGCTGTTATGAACATACAAGTGTAGGTGTCTTTTTTATATAATAACTTATGTACCTTTGTGTTCTTACTGCATAATTCCAGTAGTGGGATTGCTGGTTTGAATGGTGGATCTACTTTTAGTTCTTTGATAAATCTCTCTACTGTATTCCATAGAGATTTTACTAACTTACATTCCCACCAGCAGTGTACACATGTTCTGTTTTCACCACATCTACACAAATATCTATTGTTTTTTGACTTTTTAATAATGGCAATTCTGGCTGGAGTAAGGTGGTTTCTCCTTGTGGTTTTAATTTGCATTTCCCTGATTATTAGTGATGTTGAACATTTTTTAAACTTTTTTTGGCCATTTGTATCTCTTCCTTTGAGAAATGTATGTTCTTGTTGTTTGCCCACTTTTTAGTGGGATTATTTATTTTTTTCTTGCTGATTTGTTTGAGTTTGTTGTAGATTCTGGATATTAGTCCTTTGTCAAATGTCTAGCTTGCAAATATTTTCTCCCATTCTATAGATTACCTGTTTACTCTGTTAATTATTTCTTCTGCTGTGCAGAATATTTTTAGTTTAATTTAGTCCTATTTATTTATTTGTGTTTTGTTGCATTTGCTTTTAAGGTCTTAGTCATAAATTCTTTGCCTAGGACAATGTCCAGAAGATTTTTTCCTAGGTTTTCTTCAAAAATTTTCAGGTATCTGATCTTAGATTTAGGTCTTTAATCTATCTTGAGTTAACTTTTGTATGTGGTGAGAGATAGGGGTCCAGTTTCATTCTTCTACATATGGCTATCCAATTTTCCCAGCACCACTTATTCAATAGAGTTGTTCTTTCCTCAGTATATGTTTTTGTTTTTGTCTGCTTTTTGAAAGATTAGCTGGTTATGGGTATTTGGCTTGATTTCTAGATTCTCTATTTTGTTCCGTAAGTCTGTGTGTCTACTTTTATACCTACATCAGCCTGTTTTGGTTACCACAGCCTTACAGTATAATCTGAAGTTGGGTAATGTGATGCCTCAGGATTTGTTCTTGTTGATTTGGCTATTTGGGCTCTTTTTTGGTTCCATATAAATACTAGGATTATCTAATTTTGTGAAGAGTGATGTTGGTATTTTGACAGGAATTGCATTGAATCTATAGATTGGGCACTGTGGTCATTTTCACAATATTGATTCTTCCAATCCATAAGCATCTGATGTATTTCCATTTGTGTCATCTATGATTTTTTAATGGATATTTTGTAGTTCTCCTTGTACAGATCTTTCACCTCCGTGTTAAGTATTTTCCTAGTTATTTTTTTCTTAGCATTTTAAATGGGATTGAGTTCTTGATTTGTGTACATTGATTTTGTAACTTGAGACTTTACTGAATTTATTGATTAAATCTGAGTCTTTTGGAGGAGTCTTTAGCATTTTCTATGTATAAGACAATATCATCTGCAAACAGGGATAGTTTGACTTCCTCTTTTCCAATTTGGATGCCTTTTATTTCTTTATCTTACCTAATTGCTCTGGCTAGGACTTCCAGTGCTATGTTGAATAGAAGTGATGAAAGTGGGCATCCTTGTCTTATTCCAGTTCTTAGGGAGAATGGTTTCAACTTTTCCTCATTCAATATGATGTTACTGTGCATTTCTCAAATATCGCTGAATATTTGAAAATATAAGTAATTTCAAGTTTAAAAGCACCTAACCTAAATTACTTTGAAATAGCATGATATACTATATTCAATGATTATCTTTTAAAGATTATTGAAGTATATATTTATCTTATGAAATTGGTACTAAGAAATCAAAGGAGGAACTGTAGCCTCATTTCTGCAGTAGTATCTGTTAACTTGTATGCTATTATTTTAAAATACCTTAAGACAAGTTTAAATAATAGTACAAAAATTTGTCACATGCATTAAAAGATGATAAACTGGAAAATGTTTTAAAATAATATCATTTTATTGAGTTTTCTTTTTCTTGATTCTTTTTAGGTGAAATTTTTACATGTATGAAAAGATAAAAACTAATAGCTCTGGTATATTTTATATTTCTATATTTATCCTATTACAAATTGGATTGAAGTGGCACTATTAGAACATATATTTGTATCTGTGACTCTCCACAAATCTTTCTTAAATGTGTATTAATAAATGGAACACTAAATAAAAGAATTAGAAACACTAAAAAAAAGAATTAGTATAAAAGATGTATTTTACATACATCTCAAATTTCTGACACTTGATTTTTGATTTAAAATATAAGTGGTTTCAAGATAATGGATTTAAATGTAAAAATTAAATAATTCAAGTATTAGCAGAAAACTAGTATGCATTTCATTTGTTTGTTTGTTTGTTTGTTTGTTTGTTTTGAGATGGAGTTTCACTCTTGTTGCCCAAGCTGGAGTGCAATGGTGCAATCTTGGCTTACTGCAACCTCCGCCACCCAGGTTTAAGCGATTCTTCTGCCTCAGCCTCCTGAGTAGCTGGGATTGCAGGCACATGCCACCACGCCCGGCTAATTTTTTGTATTTGTAGTAAAAACGGGGTTTCACTGTGTTAGCCAGGCTGGTCTCTAACTCCTGACCTCAGGTAGTCCTCCCGCCTCTGTGTAAATAAAAGTTTTCTAGCGATGACTTAAAATCCAAATGTAATTTTAAAAGTCTGATAAAGAAAATCGACTACATATTTTAAAAAGATAAAAGTTGCATAGGAAAAGAAAAGCTTTAAGTAAGTTCAGGAGATTGTTAACAAGAGATGATATTGGGACATATGGGAGACAATATTTGCCACACTTATCACAGATTAAGAGCTAATGATCCAAATAAATAATGTTGAGTTGAGGACAAGACCAAAAGTCAGATAGAAAATGGGAAACAAACAAACCCAAACGGAAAGCATATGTCTTTGCTCGTTTGTACAAAACACATACAAGCACAAATCAGAAACTAATGAGATTACTTATTTAGAGAAAGTAGGTGGGAAACGGATAGAGAAGATAAGAAGATTAGAACAGAGGAAAGGCTGTCAGCAGGACACTTCTTTGAGTATACCATTTTTAACATTCTGCATTTGGGGATCATATTAATATTTCACATACAAAATGAATTTAATAAGCAATTATGGGGAAAGGTAATAAACAATTAAGGGGAAAGTAAATTCAACTAGAAACAAATGGGCCTGACCATGTTTCAAATGCACAACACAAACAGTGAAGGGAAAAAACAAAGTACATTTTGTATATTTTTATTTAATAAGGAGCTAAGAGAAGTGAAATCAAGTGTATTTTCTGCTTCCTGCCTACAGTTTAAACTTAACTGAGAGTTAATGTTTGCTTTGAATTGAAAGCAAATTGATCATATTATGGCATTTAGTTGTCTCTACGGCTAGCATTTTATTAACATTTTAATATCACAGTGGAAAAGTGAGAGAAATACTGAAAGGCTATTTCTAATACCCTTCTCCCTTGCTATATCCCACTTCAAATAATAGAAGATGAGATGTCCAGTTTCCTGAATTATTTTGCAACTGGGGTTAACTGTGTGCCCCTGTTCCAGCCCATTGGACATAAGTGGAAGTCTTGTTTTCTTGTAAAGACAGATGCAGCTGGTACCACTGCTTTCCACAAGACTGATGCCTAGATTTGCATCTGCCAAAAATAGACTACACCTTATTTCTTGCTCTAGACCATGAAAAATATAAACCTAATTGTTTAAGCTACCCTTAGTGTGTTCTTCCGCTAAGTGAAAATGAAACATCCCTCACTCACATACAGATCTTCATGCTCAGATCTTGCCCTGAAGCTAGAATTACACTAATAAAATGCTTTTAGGTAGAAAAGATAAATTTGTTCTTATGTATATTAAAACTTTATATACATTTGTATACAAATGATCTCATTTAACCTTCAACATGCTTAAAAGCAAGAATTATGATACCAGTTTTATATGTGATCAAACTAAGGTTCAGAGATTTTAATTATAACACCCAAGACCATTTAGCTCATAACAAAATCAGAATTCAACAATAGGACTTTATTAATTAATTTCACTATTCTCTTCAGTCCTACATGACAGATAAATCCAAAAGAACTTTCAACAAACCAAAATCATGATACCACTTTGGAGATAAAAACCAGATAAGTATAAAGTATAAGTCTTGGTAGGTACTGCTTTTGTCTATTTTTCTGATTTACAGCTGAATTCTCAATACCTCAGAGCTATACATGTGATTACAATGGGCTTTGAAATTTTAAGGTACATTCCAAGATCAGATGACTTAATATTTGCTTTGCTAATAAAACTAACTCAATACATATTGCGACTGCAATTTTTCCTGAGTAGACTTTAATAAATTCCTGATTCTGGGCAGAACAATCTTCAACATGATTATTTACTCAAATTGACTACGCCACTGAGAAAATTATTTCTCCTGAGTGTAAAACAAATGACTAAATATTCTGCTTTCTTAGAACCTATGTATAGTGTTTGAGGGATAGAAGTATTCAAAGTTCCTGTTGTAATATGACGAACTCACTAGTACAAATATAAGTAGTAGAAAAATATTTGTAAGATTAAAAAGCTGTATTAGGATTCAAAGACTAAGTATTCTAAATGCCAATTTTATTAATTAAGTAGATGATTGCATGCTACTATGGATCAGCTAGTTTCTTAATTCCTGAGAATATAAAAAATCCATATCTGGCCCAATGAGCTCAATGTTCCGTAGGGCAGTCTTAGAGCAACTACTGAAAAAAACCACTATAATGAGGAGGTAAATAAATATGGATATTATATTCCCAAAGTGGTGATATAAAAAAGCAGTTACCTTTATTGTGGAACGTCATCTCTGATGAAGGGCCATTTGCTCTGGACTTGACATTTTTCTGGTGGGAGAAGTTGTAGGGATTTCTGCTCAGAGAAGGAACAGCTGACAAGGCAAAATAACGAACAAGAACAGAACATTTGGGGAAGGCAAGAGAGGTGTGCTGGAGACAGTTTATGAAACACTTAAAAAGGAGTTTTACTGTAATAAGTGAAAACCTTTGGGGGATTTTAAGGAGAAGAAACTTGTAAATTTTTACTTGCCAGATCTATTTTTGCTTTTTGTTTAAATTTTATCTTGAAGTGAAAAGAAATGGATTCCTCTGCTATCAGTTATGTTCCTGGGCTTTTGAAGCTTTTTTGTATTTATACTTTATTTTACTTTGTATTACATTCCTTCAATTTAATAGTAAGAATCATTTGGAGAATTTTAAATCTTCCTTAGCTAAACCAAGGGGAAATGGAATTGATATGCACCTAGTGAAAAAGCCCTCAGAGCAATAGTAAGAAGCAAAGTAGAGATCACAAGGAAAATTACATCATAGAAAGCTGTGCCTACTTACCCTTTCCTCTGTGGTACTCTATAGAAGGAAATATTTATATAAGTATTTATTACCCCATACTTTTCTATTCTCAGTAGAAAAATGCATTCAAAATAAACACTGTTACAATCAATATGTGCAATTCGACAGTTACACAATTGAGCAAATATTTTCAACTTCTCATGTTTTTAGTATGTTCTTTCTCCAGTGTTTTTTACAGTGCATAAAAGCATTAAGGGCTTAGAAATAGTGTAAACTGGGCTTATATTACTGCCTATGCATTGCATGATTATGACTGAAGCCTATAAACCTTTGGGGATGTGTAAACTTGTCTTGCAGGTCTCCCCACTGCCCCTTCCTGGTGCTTAAAAGAAAAATCCTCTTATTTCTCTCTGGCTTAGGGAGAAATTCATCTTAAGAACTTGCCTCTGGCTCTTGGATTGCTTATCCTAAGCTTGCTTTGTTTTATATGGTATTTGATGCTTAAGTCATATACCTCAATTGAATCTTAACTTATTTGGTTTTCTGAGCTCAGTTAACTTGTTTAGACAAAACAACTGAAGAAAGAAATTGCCTAATGAATAGATGAGATTTATGAATGAAATGCTGGTAGCTAGCATTTTATTTTTTATTTCGCACTAACAGAAGATGTCAAGATTCTCATGAAGTTTGAATTTATTTATTTTATCATTTGTATATTTCCTGGTGCAATATAATGCTAAAATAACTATATTGTCAATTTGCTGTATTTATCTGGAATATTTAATTAATGTAAATAGTTTATGAATTGAGTCTCTATGAGAAGATACATTCATATGTTTAAATTGGACTGTGTTTTGAGAGACTATAAAGAGCTAGGATACCATGGCATGGAAAATTAAAAAAGGAAATGGGGAAATAAGAAATATTAACATATGGTTTTGCCATAAAAAATAAGATAAAGCCTTAGTGAGCTTTTCCCCACAAAAATGCAACGTGCGGGGCAGCTATGCCTGCTAGAGATGAACGGGTAAATTGACTCTAAGCTTTCTTACAAGGGAGGAAGCAAACAAGATCAGTTACACAATACTTAATGTCCATAGAAGAAAGGCAAGCCAGTTTTTCAGGAAAAGTACAACTATTTCTGATTTTTATACCTGAAAAGAATTTTCCGCAAGGGTCCTTTTAAAGTATGTGCTGTGATGTGGCATGAACTCACTTCCAAAAAACACCCCCTGGAGTGGTATTTTCAGATTTCACAGCACAGCTCACATAATGGTCCTTCACTTCTGATGGTAGTAAAACACCAGAGCGCAGTTTGTTGAAAGCTGCTCTGCCGAGGGCACCTGGAGGACACTGTTCTCAGGACCACCGTTCTTCCTGGGTTCATTGGTAGCACAGCAGCAGTTTTGCTCATTCACTTTGTGCTCCATTTTTATAGTGAGACATCTGCTTCTGAAACCATTTTTGATCATTTAAAGCTATTGTCAATACAGTATCATATAACCATTGCTAGTTTTAGGATTATTCAGCAAATACTAAAGTTTTTTTTTTTTTAATTGTTTGTTTGTTTTTTCTCTACAAATTTTTGAGACAAGCCTTGTTTGGTGGTTCACTAAACAGCCACCAAAAGTAAGGTGTGATTGAGATTTGATTTTTTTCCACTCTGGACCTAATTGTTGGTTTTGATTAGAGTAAGATTTGATGTTTTTCCACTCTAGACCTAATTGTTGATTTCTAATAAAGATGATCTCCTCCCCGTGTGGTACATCAGGAATCTGGAGCTGTCTACAGTAGTGAACTGATTTAACCCTTCAAGTATATGCTAATGATGTAAAAAATACTCTGGGAATATGTGTTATGCCTGGAGGATTGTCTTCCTTACTCTGTGAGATGGTGGCTGAGCAGGTCAGTGGGTGGCCTTCCACTATGCAGTTGTCCATGTTCTAGAGTGACAGAGGCTCTCTCTCTCTTCCAAATGGTATTGGGGGCTATACTCACTCTACCTAGCTGGAAAGGGATCAGGAAAGAGATTTGCATTGGAGTTTTGTGGCCAGGCCTGGGAGTGGTGATCATCACTTTTACAACCACTCTACTTATTGAACCTTGGTCAAATATGCAGTCAAATACATGGCCAAGATCTAATGGTAGCCCAAGCTAGGAAGCATAGATTTGACGGGATAACCATTGCTTAGTGAAAAATCCACACCATTGAAAGGGGACCTTGAATGTTGGATGTGTAGCTAGCCTGCTTTAACTAAACTAACCACATCGCTCACAAGTGCAACATTATGCAAATGCTCATAGAATAGACTCAGAAGCCTAACTGACAGAAAAAAAAATGTATAAGGCATATTAAAGAGCAGTTATATAATTCTCAAAATAAAAAGCACATGGCACCTGAAAAGATGTCAATGGATGTAATCTGTCCCTTAATAATTCATGTTTTAGAAAGTTAATTTGGCAGTATTTAAGCATTAACCTGTGCTTCAGGAATGGATTCAAATGAACCGTTTTGTCAAAGACATCTACACACAAATTTCTTACTACTTTAAAATTTACATTGATGAATGTAAATGCTGAGGGGACTTGGTACTTATAGTCTATCCAGAAATTTCCGTAGGAAATCCATATACTCTGCTGATATTAAGTGGCATTGACTTTAAAGCTAACACTGTTTCACAAGTTCATTCATTCATTGAGCAAATATTTTTGGGGCATTTTCTTTTCTTTTTCCTTTTTCTTTTCTTTTCTTTTTTTTTTTTTTTGAGATAAAGTCTCGCTCTCTCGCCCAGGCTGGAGTGCAGTGGGGTGATCTCAGCTCACTGCAACCTCTGCCTCCTGGGTTCATGTGATTTTTTTGAGCATTTTCTATGTTCCAATTTCTAAGTAGGCCTTTAAAATCTGGTAAAGGGCAAAATGTCCCTGGACCAAAGAGCCTGTGGTATAATAGGGAGATAGACAAATATAGACAAATGATTTAATCAAAGAATAATTTCTGGCTTTCTGTCACTCCTGTAGGACACTCAGAAAAAAAATGAAATTATGAGAATTGTTTTTTCAACTCCTTTTCTACTCCAACCTTCCCACCATTACGAGCATAATGAAACTCAAATATGAGTCCAGGGAATTATTACCTTCATTTTTCTACTGAGGAGAACTATCAAGACTTTTAATCACATGGAATAACTCATTCAGGAAATGAGACTGGGTTGCTGATGATGGAATGAAGGAGTTGGAGGGATTAGAAATGACATATCCAGAATAGACAATGGAATCAGTGACAGACTTCCACTAGTGGCAGCAACCTGTGCCTCACTCCTGCACAAATCCAAAAGGGTTTTTGAGGCATTTGATGGCATGTGCCTGTGAAACAAGTAGATATTCTGTCTTGGGAGCTTGAGAAAAGGCCAGTAGCACTGTTCTAGTAGCCTAAAGGCAAACACACATTTAAATAGTGGTGGGGGTAGTAGGCATGGGATGATGAGTAATGAGCAGCTCAGAAATGGTCACTTTAAAGATCAAAGGTCATATGCCCACATTTTCTGAAATCATGCCATTTGGAATCATCTTACATCCCTAAGAATAAAAATGTTCCTACCAAAATCATTTAGAAGAAGTTTTCTCTGACAACTCACCCTGTTAAAGGTCAACATGAGATTTTATCATTTACAAAAATAAAAACACAATGTCCTCTGACTATGATTCTAAATTAATGCAAATCCAGTACACAGGTGAACAGGCCATTATAATACAGTGCGAGGAGTGCTATGAGTCGCGACCCTGTGAGATTATACAGGAGTGTCATTCAACTTTGTTCTTAAACAATGGCAGGTATCAGGTGCCAATTTTTGAAAATAAATGTATGCATCTGTTCCAAAATAGGGAAAAATGAGTGCAATTATATAGCGAATTTTCATAAAGCTAAGTGTACTAAATTTAAATGAGTTATTCTGTGTTTATGTCCTTCCTACTGTTTTAAAATTAAAACATTTCTTACTTTATAGAATTTGGGTAACATTCATATTGAGTCTTTTTTTTTTGAAAAAGAAAAAACTCTTTCAAATGAAAATAAATCAATATTATTATGCATAAATGTTCCAAAAAGACCCCTTGCATCTTATCTTTATAAAAGGAAGCCATGAAAGAAGCTTTATTTCACTAAAAAAAAACTGCATGAGTGACATGGATTTATAACAGTTACGTGATTTGAATATTTAATGTATTGGGCTAAGATAGGCGGAAATGTCCATTCCTGTCAGTATTAACATTTTACAGATGTCACTGGTACTAAGGTTTTTCTGTTATTGAATCAGCAAACCTCATCCCATGGATAATGTTTATATAAGCACTGACAAGTTATCACACTGTAATTCTCAAATCTATATATCATTTCTTTGGCTAACTAAACTTACCTTTTCTTTTGATTGAAATATTTGTTCCTTAAAATGTTAATGTTGTATGATTAAATCTTGCTGGTTCAGGAATCAATAAATCTCTTTAAAAGTAATTCTACATATCTCTTCTCCAAAAATTAGGTTGAGATAATAATTTTTTTTTTTTTACAGAGTCTTGCTCTGTCGCCCAGGCTGGAGTGTGGTGGCGTGATCTCCACTCACTTCAACCTCTGCCTCCTGGATTCAAGCAATTCTCCTGCCTCAGCCTCCTGAGTAGCTGGGACTGCAGGCACACGCCCCCATGCCCAGCTAATTTTCTGTATTTTAATAGAGATGGGGTTTCAGTGTTGCCCAGGCTGGTCTCGAACTCCTGAGCTCAGACAATCCACCCACCTCAGCCTCCCAAAGTGCTAGGATTACAAGCATGAGACACTGTGCCTGGCTGATATTACACATTTTTAAAATTTTTATTTTCATTTAAATTTTCACTTAAAAGGAAACTTCAATACTTTACCCTACTTCCCAAATCTAATCCACTGACTATGACTGAAGAACAGGGAGTGCCTGTGTTTCAGGCCTTCTTCTCTGTTGCAAATCCTTCTGATGATCACCTGTGTTCCCAACAGTGCCTTCCTAATCAGCTCTGTCGTTTCTGAATGATACATTATTATTTATGAAGACCTCAATGACTCTAAAGTCTACTCCTCAAATGCATGTATTTATATACTTTTTGAAATGTATATTGACAACCAAATATGTACCTTGTTTCAGGTACTGAGTTAACAACAAATACATGATTTCATGAAGCTTACATTTTAGAGTGGTAATATGGCATTTAAAATGAGTATGTAGGCTGGGTACAGTGGTTCGTACCTTTAATCCCAGTACTTTGGGAGGCCAAGGGTGATGGATTTCTTGAGCCCAGGAGTTTGAGTCCAGCCTGCACAATGTGGCAAAACCTTGTATCTACAAAAAAAAAAAGAAAAATTAGCTGGGTGTAGTGGCATGAGCCTATAGTCCCAGCTACTTGAGAGGCTGAGGTGGGAGGACCACCTGAGCCCAGAGAGCTTGAGGCTGCAGTGAGCTGTGATCATGCCATTGCACTCAGCATGGGTGACTGAGGGAGACCCTGTCTCAAAAAAAAAAAAAAGCCAAAAAAACAAATAAATAAATAAAATGAGTATGTAAATATGTCATGTGTTAGATGATGTGTGTTTCAAAGAAAACTAATGAAGAATAAGTTGGATATGAAGAAATGTCACAGAGATGGTGTTACTTTACATAAAGGGGTAAGTGAAGGCTTAGTAGCATTCATATTTGAGAAGACACTGTTACAGCCCCACCCGGTTCTTCTTGCCTGCTGCACAAGAAAAGCCAATACAGGGAGACACCAGTTGTTGCAGCAGAGAAAGAGTTTTAATAATAAAGGGCAGCTTGGCAAGGAGATGGGAGATATGTCTCAAAGCTGCCTCCCCCAAGTTTTGCAGGTTAGGGTTTTTAATGATGGCTTGGTCAGCAGGAGGCTAGGGAGTGGGTACTGTTTATTTGTTGGGTGAGGGATAAAATCACAGGGGTGTTGAAATTTTTTTTTTTTTTTGCACTGAGTCAGTTCCTGGATGGAGGTCACAGAACCAGTTGATTCAATTTCCTGGTATGGGTCACTAATCCAAGTGGCATCAGCTGGTTCAGTAGAATGCAGAGTTTGAAAAATATGTCAAAGATGAGTCTTAGATTTCACAATAGTGATGTTATCTATAGGAATAATTTATAGAGTTACAGGTCTTGTGATCACTGGTTATGTGACTCCTGAGCAGTAAGCAATTTTAAAAACATAAGCAGCTGGGCACGATGGCTCACACCTGTAATCCCAGCACTTTGGGAGGCTGAGGCGGGCGGATCATGAGGTCACAAGATCAAGACCACGGTGAAACCCCGTCTCTACTAAAAATACAAAAAATTAGCCAGGCATGGTGGCGGGCGCCTGTAGTCCCAGCTACTTGGGAGGCTGAGGCAGGAAAACAGCATGAACCCGGGAGGCGGAGCTTGCAGTGAACTGAGATCACGCCATTGCACTCCAGCCTGGGTGACAGAGCGAGACTCCGTCTCAAAAAAAAAAAAAAAAGGCAAGCGAGGGGAACAATGATTGTTTATCTTTAAACTATGCCTACATCTTAGCAGCACTCAGGCCCCTACCACAATTCTAACCTTGTGGCTTTTCATTCAAGTTATGAAGGTAGTTTCAAGACCTGAAAGAAGTGAGGAGGCAAGACATGTTTATGCACTTCCCCAAATTTACTCTGCCATAGTTTTCTGCTTAAAGCATCTGATAACCCTTCAGAAAGATTGCCTAGTGGGGAAAGAAAAATAGCTCAGAGCAGTCTGTACTATGTGAAGTATGCAAAATGTATCAGGCCTAGAGAGACTTGAGCATTCAGTCATGCCTCCAATACCTGCTCATGCCTGGGGCAATTGCATAAAGACATTTTGTTCTTTTTCTTCCCTATAGTTTTCTGATTAGCTGCCTCATCCATTATGTTCATGTTCCCAGAATTTGTGTTACAAACAATAATGTATAGCCAATCAATATCTTATATTATTTTAATAGTAATTCATAGTAAATAATTTAGAAACAGCCTCCTCTCTTTTTTTCTTTAAAAACCCACTTGTAACTGCTGCTAATAGAGCATATATTCAGAGCAATTTGAATCTATGTGTCCAGCACTATAGTCCTCATATTTGGTTCAAATAAATTCTACTTATATTAATTTTAACCTCCTTTTTTTTATTTTGGTTGACAATGGTATCAACCACATTTTTATACAAAACAGATATGAGGTTTTCATCTTTGTTAGAGAGAATCATTGAACACCACCATTGCCCTTCATGGCTGCGTCTGGGTCATAATGATTCTGCATGCAGCGTTATCTGAGGATATACAGAGGACTTTTCTCCTGACCTGGCATTCCATTCAATATTAGTTCAGACACATGACCAGTGTAATGGCATGGGAGATGTAATAATATGTTTTTTTAAAGTATTCACAGTCTTCTATTTTGTACTATATAACCCAGAGGCAGCTCACCTAGTAGAATAGAACCAGACTGTTAAAAGCTCACCTATGGTGCTACATTAGGTTTAATAGTGTATCCTTCAGGGTTTAATATCTTCATTAACCCAATTAGCCATCTATGGTGCTGTGTCTTAAGAACTGCCATACATCAATCCAAGAACCAAAGCCTGGAAGTAGGATTGGTTCCTTTCACATCATTCCTAGTGGCCAGTCATGAACTTACAGTTGATGATTCTGCAACTTTAAGCTTTGTCAGGTTAGAAGTCATTTCTTCTGGGGTAACACATCTATCAGGAGATATAATATGTATTACACTAACCTGAAAGCAGCTGCTACTATGCATTTATATGTCTTAAACCAGTGGATTAACAGGTAAAAAGGGAATTACTGTACTTGGAGTAATTGACCCTGACATATCCAGATTTTGTTGAGCCTGAAGCCTACAAAATGAGGGAAGAGACTCTTCATAAAAAGAAAATAAAAATTACTAATAAGAAATTAAGTAGAGGGCTTTAGAGGAGGCCCTTGTAAGTTAAAGGCATTGGATCCTAAGATTAATTAGCTTGCAGCAAACATACCTCTAGGAGCTAGTATTTCTGTTACACAATGGGGCATGCAGGAATATGTTCAAACCTCAAGGGATTTTTCAAGGTATCTTTTGAGGCATTCATGTTCCATAAGAGTTATGACCCTGCAGATTTTTTGAAAACTTGTCAGGCATGCAAATTAGACCATACACACATTTCTGGATGAAAATCAGGGGAATTTGGAATAAGAAGTTGGAGGAGGTAGACAAAGATTAATTGTGGCCCCAGGAGTAGCTGTTGTCCCAGGAATTGTAGTTGCCTCATTTTTATTGACTTGTATTTCCCCTTTAGGTAGAAGAATTCAGGGAATCTTAGAATAAAATGTAAGAGAATGTGTGTGTATCATGGGTGGCAATACAAGATTCAATGCAGGTATTGACCCAAATTGTTTAGCCATGATTTTCTGTTCAGTGGAATGAATGAACTTAGGAAATGTAAGGGTGTTGCATTTCTATGGGTTGAAATTTCAATAGTGAGAGACATAAAGGAGCTATCAACTAAATTCTTTTCCGTCTTTCCTCTGACAGACTGCCTTAAAATGCAATGTATCCATATGACCTCTTCTAAGACATATTGCACAGAAGAGCAGTCAGCTGCATTTTTCAGCAAATCTGTCACCAGTTCAGTCACACATCACATTGCATTTGTATTTCATCCTTCCTTGACCTAATTCTCTTTTTCCCATACTCTTGCTTTCTTGAAATAGCAACAACCAAGAAATATTTGGTTGTAAAATATTCTGGTGGGCTCTGTTTTCTAGCTAACCCACAAGAAGATTGCTCAAGGCTGTGGAACAGTGAGTACAAAAGCCTTGGGTCAGTAGAATATTCAAGGAGCAGCAAGGAGTCCAGTGTGTCTGGAGGTTAATTAATGAATAGAAAAATGTTTAGAAATGAGTTGAGAAGGTAACCAGAAACTTGGGTATATGCACCTCATTTGATCTTTGTAAGGACTTTATCCTTTTTTTCTTGAAGAAAACAGGCAGATGGTTTTGAAGACAAAGTAAAATTTTCTTCTTATGCATTAAGAGGCTTTTCCTGGAAATCATATACAGAATAGGCTGGAGGGAAGACAAGGTGAGATGGAATTTAGGAACTTGGATGGAATTTAGATGGAATAATAGTCGCTGGGACAAAAATGGTATTGGTGAAGGTAGTGACAATTGATCAAATTCTGAAGAAATTTTGAGGGTAGAACTGACAGAATTTACTACTGGATTGGATTTGGCATGTGAGAAAAAAATGGTCTAAAGTATAATAATAGGAAGAATAGAGTTGCCATTACTGAGATGGGGAGACAGTTTTGGGAATACATTTAGGGGAAGGTGAGGTTGTTTTGGACATTTTAAATTTAAGATGTCTAAGATATTTGTGCATCTGTACACACAGAGAATAAGCATATCCCCAAATCCCCAAAATTAGAAATTCACAATTGATAGTGAGTAGCATGTTAATATTATTTAAAGTTTACATGAGATCACTTTGGTTGATACCAAAGAGAAAGGTTGCACGGATAGAGCTGAGGATATCTTAAGTTTAAAGGATGAAGGAGCAAAGAAGCCTGAGAAGCAGCAGCAGAGAGGTATTAGAAGAATGAGGGTGTGGTGTCCCAGGAGCTAAATGAAGGGAGTGTTTCCAGAAAGAGGGAATAATCAGCTGTACCATGACATGTTGAGTTTCCATGTGGCAACCTGGAGGTTATCCATCACAAGACAACCATTGTTATAAGGAAAGAAAAGAGGATGTGTTTAATTCCTCTTCAGATTAAGCCCCCTTTCCCTCCTGATGATTTGCTGTAACTTCACTACTGCCTTTCACTTTTTACTAGTGTAAAGGTAAAACAGTTTGAGATACTGAACTGTCATTCCATCATCCCTAAGACCACCCACCTCTCTAATTCCCTGACCCAGGGCCTTTCTCCATATCTCTCATTGTCATCAGAGAAATTTCTGTAATTATGTCTTTGGGAGGAATGTGGACATATGGAAAAAAGAAGTGAAGTCTTTTCTTTATATTCCAAAATAAGTCATTGAAAGCTTATGATGACAGCGTAAGAGAAAAGAGTCTTTGAAATCTCTTTAAAGATAGAGAACTAAAGCCTGGGGGAATAAGAACCTTAAGTTTAGACTATAAATGACAAAATAGGGAAGACTGCAGGGTGCTCAGGGAAGTTCCTTCTGCTCTAAGAGACATAAATTCAGCAGGGTTATGGGAAGAAGAGGCGACATGGAGGGACATGATGACATTTTAAATGTTGGTTTCTTGAGTAGCATCTTTTTGGCAAGCACCCTCCTGTTACCACTGTCCCAGACCTTTATTAGTGGAAACCATAAAAAGGTAATGGAACCCACAGTAATTTTGTGAGCCCCAAAGCAAAAGGCTCTGTGGCAAGCCCTGTAATCATGATGATGCCTGATGGTAGGTTAGCAGTGAGGTTAAGTCTTTAGACAGAGGGGGCTGACTCACAAAGTTTCCTTAAGGACTGTGTGGTAACAAGCATAGCCAAGTGTTACTCAGGCCCTGCAGAAATGCTGTGTGAGCCCAACAGATAGGCAAAGGTCTGTGGTCCTAGTGAAAAAGATGCTGAGTACGTGGTCCTTGTAACAGGAGGCCATGGGGATCACAGCACACATCCTCACACCCCTGTCATCCAACTATAGCAGATGTCAGTGAATGACAATGGCCACAATCAGGCAGAAGCAGTATCCTTGGTGAGCTCAGCTGCTCTAGGCTTGTGGCCACTAAGAATAGATGAGGTGACATGGGACAGAAACACCTTCATTGCTGCCAAGGCATAGAGAAGTTCCTAAAAATTTAGATCACTTTAGAGGTAGGGAATGACAAGAACTGAGCTGACCACATTTTAATCTAGAAGGGGCATGATTATGGTCAAATGCAAGTTGGTATTCTGCTCACAACAAAAATAGGACACATAGATAAGTTACATTTATCTTTGAAGAAAGACAGTTCTCTCATTGCACAATTGACCTTCATAAACTGAAAGTTTAAACTTACATCACTGAGGATACTCTATTCCCCAAGGACATATACTTCCTTCACTCTAGGAGGTGGGATAACAAGTTTGGCCAAAATAATTGACCCACAGTTTCAACTATTATTTGTGACATATTAGGAAAAAGTAGATGGCTCCACAGAGTAACTAACAGATGCTTGTGAAAATATATGAGAACATTTTGGGCTCCACTTTCCCATTCTCTGAACAGTAGGGAGTAGAATAAATGGCAGCCTTTTTTACCCTATATAATTTACATTGAAAAGAATAATGAAGAGACAGTGAATAATATATCTAAAACAATGACCAAAATAAATGACAGCTTCTCAAACCATGAGTCTACAAAAGTAACCCCCTTTTTATTGGTTACTTATTTCTTCCATACAGTAATATGATAATATCTATTTTGCAAAATCATTTTGAATTATTCAGGCATGTGTTTTAGGAATTGGAATTAATACATTTGGTCTTAGGGTTCAAGCACTTTATTTTCTCATTTCCCATTTCTTAATGTGTATAGAGTATAGTGTTTATAGAGTAGGACATCTTTATCCTACAATATTTTCTGGTAAAAAAAAATGGTGGCTGGTAAATATACAAAACAAAACTCAAAGCTGTGCCATTATATTTTATATGCAAACAAACCTGAGTTAAGCAGAGAGGCATCTTGGCACAGGAAAAATTGATGGGCGTTGATGTCAGTTAGACCTATGTGTTCAGTATGAGATCTGTGACAATGGCTTCATGTCTCTGAACTTCAATATCTCCATCTGCTAAAAGGGATAAAAATGATACTACATGTTATGAAGAGGATTATATGAGATTATATATGTAAAGATTTCTATTATACACAGTTAATATTAGTATTTCTTGGAAAACTAAACGACTTTCTCAGTTAAAATAGGCACTGCCACTTAAGCAAATAAAAGTTTAAAATTTACAAAGTGTTATCACACATAAGCAAATGTAAAAAGTAAAGACAAAGGAGAAAAATGATTATAAATGATTTTATTCTAACTCCTCAGATTTCAGCTTAAAATAATAGTTTTTGCTAAGGGTTGATAAATTTAATTACATAAAAACTTTAAAAAGCTTTTGCATATAAAACATCCTTAAAATTACAATATACTGAGACAAAATTGTAACCCATATGGTGGACAAGACAAGCTAATTTCAGCAGTTTATAGAAGGCATTCATAGACTATTTTTTTAAGGCTAACAACTATTTGAAAAAGATGCAAAGGAGATGGATTTTCATTGTACAATAAACAAATTCACATAGGCAACAGAAATAGAGAAGGAAAATTAAATATGTTATTTTTCTTCTGCAGAGGGGCCCAAATTAAGAAATTTAATAACTTTCCTGTTTTTGAGAATTTGGGTAAAGCTTCTCAACTAGCACTGTGGGTACGTAACTGGTGCAACCACTTGGAAAGCAGTGGACTTTCTAGTAGTCAAAAGTTAACCTGCATGTCCTCATAGGCCCAGCGACTAAGCTAGAAGTTTCCCCCATGAGTATTCTTTCCAGCCTTCCAAGATATATATACAAGAATGCTTTTTCAACTCAATAACAGTGAAATAATGGAAATGACCTAAATAATTACCAATATAAAATTGGTTAAATAAAATGCTTTCTGTGCCTAGAATGAAGCTATCAGATGCAATGAGGATTTACCTGTACTGGTGATGGAAGATATCCAAAATATATTATTAAGTGAATAAAACACTACAAAAAAGTGTGCATCTAGTACAACCATAATTGTGAAAATAAATGAGTGTTATATATATTATTTATGCATACTAGATATATGCATTTTAATAGAAATATCAAAAATTCTTTATAGAATTTAGCTTCTTGAAAAGGGACTGGGACAGGGACAAAACTTAATTTTTTCCAGTCTCAATAGTTTAGGTTTCAGCCATATGCATGTGCTGTGTTTATTTTTAAAATAAGTTGATAAGCTTTAAATAAATCAGGGTAGTTCTTAGTATAGATCATTTTTTAAAGCAAACATCACTTTTTGAAATATTTTAATTATTTTATTTTCCATTGTGCTTCTGTAGGGTTAAACAATTCTAGTGATATTCCCTCTTGGAAATATTCCAGAATTGAGAAGGGCAATATTTGGTTCCAGCTGGTTTCTCTGTAGTTTTTCTGCTGAGTGATACGGAAATATACTTCTACCTATGTTACAGAAACTTTATAACCTGTTTTTTCTGCATTCTTTTATTTATTTATTTATTTATTTATTTTTGAGACGGAGTTTCGCTCTGTCACCCAGGCTGAAGTGCAGTGGTGCCATCTCAGCTCACTGCAACCTCTGCCTCCCTGGTTCAAGGGATTGTCCTGCCTCAGCCTCCTGAGTAGCTGGGATTACAGGCGCCTGCCACCACACTCGGCTAATTTTTGTATTTTTAGTAGAGACAGTATTTCACCATGTTGGCCAGGCTGGTCTTGAACTGCTGACTTCAAGTGATCAGCCTGCCTCAGCCTCCCAAAGTGCTGGAATGACAGGCATGAGCCACAGCACCTGGCCATTTTTTCTGTATTCTTAACAGTCTCTGTTAGATTAATTAGACACCAACGAAAAAAGAAGAGCCTGGCCTTTTCATATCTCTTCACTGAGAAAGAATAGAATTTGCCAACTCCCTGTCCCATACGTAGATTTAGAAAGAGCATGGTCCGAAAAAGCTGTTTCCCTACTTTGGTAATCATCAGTCAGATAAAGGCTATAACATGGAGTCAAAGAATGCAGTTGAATGGATTGGCCCAGAGAGTTTATTTGGAAAGAACCATTACAGTGATATGATCCCCTGCTCCATTCCCTAGAAATGGAGGGGTCGGGACTATCTTCTTGCCCAAACACAGGCAAAGGTCTTCCAGTGGAACAGTCACAAAACTTTGAAATACGTTTCCTGCACATGAGGACTGGTGCCCACTCCATATCTGATGAAGACACAGCTGAATGAGGACCAAGGTTTCAGTCATGACGAGGGAACCAAGAAGGTGAGATTAACTTCTTTGATATTGGAGCCAGAAGAGTACTTTTGGGATTCATATGGTCTTCTCAAATATACTCGAGCCAGAGTTGCTTGAGTCTTTTGATGTACTGTACCTGGAACATGCAGGAGAGAAAGCCTCTTGGGTCCTATCCAAAAAGCCTGCTTTAGAGGATAGCTCAGCATAAAGAAGATGGGGATAGATAGTGCCGTAGTGCTATAGCAGGTCTCTGTCATCCCCCTGGGTCAAAGGAACTACAGAAGAGAGGAATCCAAAGAGGAACCTCCATCTCCAAAGAGCTCAAAAGAGCCTACAAGAGAAAGGATCTGCTTTTACCGTTTCAGAAATCAAAAGCCCAAAGGCATACAGCTGTACAAGAACTGGCCTATCCCATTACATATCACTTCCCTCTGCACAACTTTGCATGGTAGCTGGAAGGAAGGGAGAAGACTTTGACATTAAATCAAGTTCACAGTTTTTACTGGCATTCTAATTATTGCAGGCATTCTAATTACTGAAATGAATTACTTTTAATGACTAAAGTGACAAGAAGACTTTTTTAATTATCTTAAGGTGACCAGAGGAATCAGGGGCCTTTTAGATTTTTAATTGAGGAGAATGGTAACACTATCCCTACTGAATAAAGTTGTGATCACAGTTAAAGCAACATGATTGTTCCACATATGGGTTGACGTTATTTAAAATACTTGCAATGTTTTAATCCATCCTGTGGTTGCAAGCCTTGGGTATTTTCAGGCTTGAGTTTGAGGAACAGCTATTCCTATGACTGGGTGATAATAGGTGACTTACTTAACTTCTCTGGACCTTGGATTGTTTGTTAATGTATTTAATAATAAAACATTCCAGATATGCAGAAATGGACAAATAGAATCAGCACACTGAAAAATTCCAGGTGGCCTCAATCACATCATAGTCTATATGAGTATCTCCCCCAGTCTCCACCCCAAAGCCCACTGAAGCACTCAGCCGTGCCGCTGTCTATGGTATCATTGCTTTCAGAGAACAGAGACAACACCACTTACTTCAAAATATTTAAAATGTGACACGTGTTCTTGTATTTGAAGATTATTAAATGTTCTTTATTTTTCTTAATTTCATATTGCTGCATCATAGATCTACATATTTAGGGGGTACATACATGTCTTCTTTAAGTACATTTTAAGGAATAAAAATTACTGTTAAAATATTACAGTTATAGCAAAGGCTTTGTGTATCTCTCAATCATATTCCTTTTAGCCTGTCATGATTTTGTGTCCATAATTCTTTCATATATATGTAATATTAATAAAACCAATATATAGTCTTACTTATAGGTTTTAAAGTTTTATGTATGTGGGGGCTCTTGCTGTGTCTGTCTCCTGATGGAGCTATTTCCCCTCTGGTACCCAGGCTTTCTAAACTCTGAGTCTAAGGTGGGGCTGAGTGTCACAAATTACTCAAGCAGTCACTGGGAGTGATGGTAAGAGAAGCCATGCCTAGGACCTTCCCCTTTCTTCCTCAGACCAATCTGTTCCATGTATTGGAGCATGGGATCCTATATTAGTCATCGCTGCAGGATATAGACTGCAGCTGGAAGGGTATTGTTCTCTTCTCAGGTTGTATTACTTTTAAGCTGGCACTTCAGTTACACCTTTCAAAAGCTGCTCCATCACTTTATCTGCCTGGTCATAAGGTGATCCTATCCCATTAGTCCAAGGTAAAGATAGACACCAATGTAGCAGTGGCAAATGACATCGTGGGAAATGTCTAAGCCACCTCTTCATGAAGATTATTTGTGCATTTTCTCCCTGGTCAGGCCTGATAGTGGATGAACCACTTGCAGACTCAGTGGATTGCTACTATGTGACCATAACAACCTTACAACTTATTGGATCTGATAGATCCTTAGACATGTTTGCTATCTGGCCGCAAAGTGAGGTGTTCTCTCTTCTCACGGAACCAGCAGCTGTTTTTCTAAGTCAGTAGATTTCTCTGATGCAGATGGTCTGTATTGTGACTCTCCCACTGGGGTCAGCTATGACCTGCATATGCATTCTTTTTCCACCTGTGATACCTGTAATGCCATAAGGTCTGCTGGGTCTTATGGATCAAGTGGCAGGGATGTTAACATTGCAGCCTGAACCCACTCCAGAGCCTTTTCCTTTTCCAATCCTCACTTGAAGCCTTCCGTGTCACTTGATAGATGGGGCAGGCATTATTTCCCAACATGGAAAAGTTCCTTACAAAATCTCGAAGACTTCTAGCTATTGAGATTTCTTCTGAATGATGAAAGATGCAAGATGAAATAATTTGACCTTTTCTATAGAGCAGATGTCATGGTATACAACAGATCACTGGATCCCTGCAAATGTCACCAGAATTTTAGTAGAATTTATCTCCTGTCCTGTGGAACATATCTGTTTAACAAGGTCCCGAGTGTGCTTCTTATCAGATCCTTTTAATACAATGTTATACATTCAGTGGACTATTTTGGTGTTCTGTAGAAAGACCAGGCAGTCCAGGTCCCTTTAGTATCTATGTAGGGAGATACTAATGGGAGAGTCAACGTGGCTCTTACATAAGAACATACATAAGTAGGAACTTTTATCTCCTCCATATAAATGAGAACTGCTTCTGGTACAGGTCCTGAGAGAGATGAACAAGAATGAATTTGTCAGATCAATGGCCACACTGAGGTCATGCTGTTTAGCTCTAGCAAAGACATAATATCTGGCACTGAAATTATAGTTACTACCTAGCTAAGTTTAGACCATACAGTATTATTTTCTGTGTGAAGAGAGGTGTTCTCTCTTCACACAGAACCAACAGCAGTTTTTCCAAGTCAGTAGATTTCTCTGATGCAGATGGTCTGTATTGTGACTCTCCCACTGGGGTCAGCTATGACCTGCATATGCATTTCTTACCCCTATTTTTGTTGGAGATAGGCTACGCCCTTCTTTCTTTAAGTCCTGAAGGATGATAGTAATTTCTGTCATTCTCCTTTTGTGTGTGTGTGTGTGTGTGTGTGTGTGTGTGTATTTCATACATGCATGTGCATTTGTCTGGGGATGGGTAAGTGGGTAGGGCAAACTTAGAGGCTTCAACTTGGTCTTCCCTACTGTGATAGATAGCCCTTACTCCATAGTCCAAGGAAAAAAATATGGTGGGACTGTCCATTTCCAAGTATACTCATTAAAATTATACATTTATAGGTTGAAGAAATGACCCCTGGTTTGGCCTGTGGCCAAACTGAAAGCCAGAACTGGACCAGGATTTATTAGTTATGCGGCCCTGATATGCCCGTTTTCCAGCTGAGAGGAAGCTTGATGATCCTTCAGAATGGGTAGTGTCCTTGTCAACTCAAATCCTATGTTCAACTTTCCTTGAATTGTCTGGGTATTCTTCTTTCCTTTGTAGTGTATTGTTACTTAAGTAAATGACCACAGGTTCTTTTGGGGAAGTATGGGAAAAATCAGGACCACAAATATTTGTTGAAGTGTATGTGTTCGTCTGTGAACCCAGTCTCTCCGTGCATCACTGTGTTCCAGGTTTGAAAAACTGGCTCTGATCTGGACATTGAGAAAGGCATCATTACTTCTTGGGGCAGCTGCCCTCAACCTCCTGATCATCAATCCTTGATTTATTTTAGACATATTGATTGAGCAATACTCTGAATATCTGTCCTTCCATTTTCCTCTAGGGTCCCTAAGGTTTATGCTACTTGGCTACCACTCAAAACTTGCTCTCATTGTGATAATTGCACCAACTTGTTTATTTCAGGATCCTATGATGCCCATGACTATTAAGAAGTCCGCTTCTGTAGCATTACCTCTTATATTTAACTCTTCCCTACTGAAGACAACCTATTAGCTTCTCAAAGATGATGGGGCTCCCCTCACTGTTCTAATTCTTATCATTTTAGTAAACAGAGCATTAACTTCCTCCCTTCTCCTGCCCTGGACATAGATTTCTGCAATTATGTAGTAGGTCTACAACAATGTGATTACTTCTTTGAGCTTTTATATCTACTATTTTACCATCTGCTATGGCAGTTTTTTCATTCCTATTCCATTACTATCTGTTTAACAAGACCCAGTGTGCTTCTTGCTTATCATATCCTTTTAATACAATGTTATATATTCAGTGGACTACTGTGATGTTCTGTGGAATGACCAGGCAGTCCAGGTCCATGGATATTTTCAGTTTTTTAAGAATGCCATCCTAGTAGTGGGTTTATGTCTTCTTCCTGTGCGCTTACCAGTATATTAAGGCTTGCATCATAAAGATGTGCTACCATGTCAATATACTGTCCCTTATCCAACTTCTTTACCCTCCACACTTCATCTCTCTCTCTCAGGATACAATACTATGCAAACTCTCACAGCTCCTGCAGGAATGTTGACTCGGTACTATCAAGTCCTTTGGGCTACAGTTCCTTTTTACTCGGAGCAGGCCTAGCATTTTCTTAGTCAGTTTATGTTGTATCTTGGCACTTGGTATTAGCCTTGTGGCCAGAAGGGGAGGTGTGATAAGTCTTTAGGGGGATGATATTTATTGTACAAGCAGAGCCCTCTGCATCATCTTCAAGCAAGAAAGGACAGCAGAACCTTATCAGGCAGGAGTGGGCCATTTGTGCAGGCCCCAGTGTGTTCAAGGACATTAATTCAAATATCCCTTTCTCAAATCCCAGGCTTCCAGTCTTTCCCAGATAGGTTCTTGGAATAGCAGACTTGCTTGATATGAAAATTCAACCTCCTCTGAAGTGCTCTACCTTTCTAATTATGTCCTGGGCTTACTCCTCAGCTTTTCTCGCCCTCTGGCTACAGTGAATGAGAATCTTTTATATGCCTCCATGGAGGTCTTCTGACTCTCAGACCTTGTTTAAAATAGGTCATTGATCACTCTTAGCCTTTCCCTGTATTTCACAATGCGTCAGTAGTACCCAGTGGCAGTATTCAGATTCCACGCTCCTTATAACTGCTACTGACTTCCTTGAAACTCAATTGCCTGAGTGATTGAACCATCAGTGCCTTCCCTTTCACCATGGTTCTATTCTAATTCACTACTGGTGAAAATTGAATGACTGTACTGCTATAGCATGTCCAGGCTGTCAGTATCTAGTGTCTGTGATGTGCTCTTCTTTGCCATTTCATTGTGGTCAGTGGGTGACTCAGCTTTACAGTCACCTTATAGAGTATACGTCATAAGATCACTCCTGAAAACTACCGTAGCATCTTGGATTTAAGGAAACAGACTCTAAATAGATACCTGTCTTCAGGGTGTTTATATGAGAAGGATCTCAGAAGCACTACCTATAAAAGAAGAAGAGAAGCAGGAGCAGAAAAAGAAAGAAGTTGACTTTTGATGTAGCTGCAAAAGAGGCCTGTGCTGCTTGCATGAGGAGCTCTGGCACCAAGATGGGCCTTCAGAGATGTCCCATGTTGAGGCAAGGGCTGAGCTTCTGCACCACCACACTGGCTGCATTTGATGGCCAGTGGAGGCATAACCTTGGGCATGCCATTTTGTTCAGGTGAAGCCAGTTCTCATGGAGAGAGTCAGCCTTCAGCAGCTAACATTCTTGGCACCCAGCAGAATGATTGCATCAGTCGTGAAACACTGTGCTACATTCTTTTTTTTTTTTTTTTTTTCTTGAGACAGAGTCTTGCTCAGTGGCCCAGGCTGGAGTGCAGTGGCATGATCTCCGCTTACGGCAACCTCCACCTCCCAGGTTCAAACAATTCTCCTACCTCAGCCTCCTGAGTAGCTGGGACCACAGGTGCGTGCCACCATGCCCAGCTAACTTTTGTGTTTTTAGTAGAGATGGGGTTTTGCCATGTTGGCCAGGTTGGTCTTGAACTCCTGACCTGTGATCCACCCGCCTCGGCCTCCCAAAGAGTTGGGATGACAGGCGTGAGCCAGCGTGCCAGGCCTGTGCTACATTCTTTACAAATATAAACTCACATAATTTTTATAAGGACCCTTTGAGGTAGATTCCATCATTTTTCATATTTTACAGGTGAGCAATGCACAGAGAACTTAGGTAATTTGTCCAAGTGGATATGACTAAGAATTGTGGGAGCCAGGATTTGAATCCAGGCGGTTTAGCTCTCAGTTAACTGCAATACGTTTCCCTTAATGATTGCCTTTAAATTATTACATGGCATTTTGAGGATAAATTGGGATAACATATGTAAAGTACAGTCTACCATGCTTCAATATTCTAGAAGGTTAATGACTAGTAAATATTTATTTCAGTGTTCTACATTAACTTGCTAATTTTCTTGGTATAATATGAACAGTGAGCAGAAACTCTATTAAGGTGTGGGTGTGAAGCAGCATTAGGGAACGAGCAGAAGCCTCATGAAGAGTTTTTTAAAATATACGCCTACCTGTTAAGTTTCAGCTGTGTTTCTCCTTGCACAGTTGATTAGAAAGATGCAGAACTACCTATTTGTGGTGACCTGAAATAAACACAGAGGCAATAATTGTTATCTGAAATGCAATGGATGATTATATAAGCTGCTGATTCTTGCTGTTGTCTACCCAAAGAGAAAAAAATATTTTCAGGAAAAAATTTAAATTAAATTTTATTTACTTTCATAACACTTTTCATAGTTTGCTGTACTTCATATATGCCAAGTATTTTTTGTTGTTGTTGTTTTAGAGACAGAGTTTTACTCTTGTTGCTCAGGCTGGAGTACAATGGCACAGTCACGTCTCACTGCAACCTCCACCTCCAGGGTTCAAGCGATTCTCCTGCCTCAGCCTCCCAAGTAGCTGGGATTACAGTCGTGCACCACCATGCCCAGCTAATTTTTGTATTTTTAGTAGAGATGGGGTTTCACCATGTTGGCCAGGATGGTCTCGAACTCCTGACCTCAGGTGATCTGCCCACCTCGGCCTCCCAAAGTGCTGGTATTACAGGTATGAGACACCGCACCCAGCCTTTGCCAAGTACTTGACTGATATGCTTAATATAAAAAAAGTTACTGTAGATATAACATTTAGAACAGGTATAGAATGCAGTAATGGTGAAAAAAGCAGATTTGTAGAACTCAGTTATCATTTCTAGAGGAACTATAGATTCTGTGAGTAAACAGGTAAAAAGTGTTCCAATTAGAAATTGTGTTGGAATGCTTCACTGGAATTACTACGAAGTTTTAACAATTTATTTTAATGTATCTAAGAGTAACATTTCTATGTTTCACTTGTGGCCAGTATTAGATCAATGGTGAAACTGCTAAAAGTTAATACAAATACAAAATCTAATATGGCCATAAATATAATACACATTTGAAATATAATAAAAATGACTTTTTTGTCATGCACAAATTCACCATCCTAAAAATGTCCAAGTGGCATTATTGTTGACAAAAGAAAAGTATATTGTTCAAGGTAATATCCATTAGAACTTTCTGCAGTAATGGAAATATTTTGTAATATGTAGTCATTTTATCATAACACTATATCTAAGAATAAAATTTTATTTAAATAAACACATTTAAGCATCTCCGTGGAATAGCCTAGCTGGAACAGTCATTACTACTCAAAGAGAAGATTAATCTGTTGGAAATGGAGAAATTATAAAATGTAGACATGAGTTTTCTTATATAAGATCACAACTAAGTTCTTAAAATGTTTAAGTTTATTTATATTGGGACATTATCATTGTTGTCAGTTATGTGGCATGATAAGCTTTGAAATGTAAGTCTCAGTGTTTGTTTATCTGGGTCTGCTTGTCTGATACAATAGCTGATAGCCACTTATCTTTATTTAAATTTAAATTAATCAAAATTAAATAATATTAAAATATCAGTTCCTCATTTGCATCAGCTACATTTCAAATACTAAATACTAAGAAAGTAGAGCTATCTATGGGCTAGAATGTCCTGATATTTGAAAGAAGTAACTAGTAAGGGGAAGATGTGGGGTTATTTGTTTATTTTTCTTATAAGGTGGAAGAAATTTGAGGATGTTTAAACATTAATGTAAAGCAGTGAGCAGAGTGCAAGAGGGTTGTCAACACAGAGAGAGAAAGATCAATGTAATAAGGTTCTTTAGGAGGTGGGAAGTAATGGGTGGAGCACAGATAAAAGACATTAGACTTTGGGCCAGGCGTGGTGGCTCACACCTGTAATCCCAGCACTTTGGAAGGCCGAGGTGGGCGGATCACAAGATCAGGAGTTCAAGACCAGCCTGACCAATATGGTGAAACCCCGTCTCCATTAAAAATACAAAAATTAGCTGAGCATGATGGTGGGCGCCTGTAGTCCCAGCTACTCAGGTGCCTGAGGCAGGAGAATCGCTTGAACCCAGGAGGTGGAGGTTGCTGTGAGCCGAGATCCCCCCACTGCACTCCAGCCTGGGTGACAAAGCGAGACTCTGTCTCAAAAACAAACAAACAAACAAAAAAACAAGACATTGGACTTTGAAAAGAGAAGGGGGATTTTATTGCAAAGGAGAGAAGGAGGAAGGACAGGGAACTGAGGAAGTTTTTGTAATATCGTCCCTGTTATCTTTTTCCTGATCTGAATAGAAGAATTTCCTTGCACCCACAGGGAAACAGAGGGCTCAGAAGTTAGATATGGTGGAAAACGTAAATCAGGGGATGAGCAGAGGGTGAACCAGCAGGGCTAAGGAAGAAGGAGCAGGATTGCTGGCAATGTTGAGAGGTCACGTGAGGTTGGTCTTTGTCAAATTGTAGCTGCAAAGGTCTGGATGGTAGCATCATTTTCCTACAGCTGTTGCAGCCCAGAGTAGACTAAGGAGGGAATGAAGACAGCTGGGTTCCTCCAGGACTAATTTTTTGAAAAAATGGTTTTTTTTCTTTTGTTTCCCTCCAGATGCTCCATAATACTAAATTACAGATTTGGGAAGAGTTGCAACAGTGTGGGAACATGGGAAGGGGGAGCTCAGCTGAGCTGGAGAGAGAGCTGAGTAGCCAGGTGTCAGAGTTGCACATTAAAAACAACAAGCAGAAAATCAGAGTGCCAGTGAAGCTTTAAATCACTGACCGAGATCGTATAACTAAATCAGAGCAAGCTCTGACTTCTGGCTCCCACTCTCAGGTTGCTCCATTTCCCCATGATTAGGGGTCAGGTACATCGACACAAAAATGGGGGTCATTTCCTTGCTTAGGGAGCCTCAAACAAAAGTTTCCTGCTGTCCTGATGTTTTACAGAGGGTATGTGGAGAGGGGAGAGAGAGGGGAAAGAGCGAGTCATGGAATAGTGCTGAGTACTGAGCCACAGCAAAGAAAGGGTCTTCAAGTTTCTTTCATCTTTCCTGTAAGAAGATTTTGACAAAAAGAAAGGCCTTTATGGAAGGCCCAAAATACAGAGACGCCTGGGCTAGAAACGCAGATATGCAGAAGAGTTTGGTTGGCCTGGAGGACCTGAGTCCTTGACTACAACTCCCTCCAGAGATTGCAATGGACTTGGTCTTACACCAAGTCTGGTGTGTCAAGGGCCGCTTTTCCCAGTGAAGCCTGCCAGGTAAAGCCTTTGTAATTGCCTATAGTCAGGCCTGAAAAATTTCACATCATTATTTTGGCCAGGAGCTAGACTCCTCAGGAGAGTTATAAAACCTGCAGAGGACTCTCTGTGCTGGTAAAAAGGTAATACATTGCAAATGCTGTTTTAGAGTGGAGAAGAGATACGTGATCACAGACAAAGAGTCATTTCCAAACAACTCTCTTTGTGATTTTCAAACTGCAGTTAAAAAATCACCTGAGGATTTGTTATGAAAGCAAGCATCTTTCTAAGTCTCACCCAGAGATTTAGATTCAGTCATTTTGGAATGGGCACATAAATCCCCATTTAAAGCAAGCCTGCAGGTGATTCTGTTGCCAATAGTTTTAGAAAAACTGTCTAAGTATGGGTAGCAAATGTGGAGTAAAGATAAAAATCCTCCAACGTTTATATCATCACCTGTGTGAGAGGGACAAACTGATACATAGAAAGCAAAGGAAGTGAAAGAAGCCTTCCACCAACAGAGAGGGAAAAGCAATGGAGGGGGTGTAATTACTGATGACATTAACAAGAGTAGATGACATTTGCTGGCAGCTTTTCTACTTTCTAGTTCAACATTAATAACATTATTAGTGGCATTCTCTGGATGGCCATTTTTAAATTCATTTTACAAAATGGGCCATTGAGGCTCAGAATTTTAGCAACTGGACCAAGATTGCTATAGCTGGTTGGAAGCCTTCAACTTTGCCTGGTGTGTTTCTTATTATACTCAACCTTGTCTCCAGGTCACCACTCAGTATGTTACCAGCAGCGAATCCACAAGGGTCTGCAGCACACTCGATCCTTGTCTCCTTGGAGGAAAGAATTAAGCCGAGGGGCAGAAGTAGGTTTAAGGCAGAGGGAGAGGCCAAGGCAAGTTTTAGAGCAGGAGTGAGACTTTGTTAAAATGTTTTAAAGCAGGAATGAAAGGCAGCAAAGTACACTTGGAAGAGGGCCAAGCAGACCATTGGAGAGATCCAAGAACACCATTCAGCACTGGACTTGGGGTTTGATACATTGGCAAGGTTGCAGGGTTTGCTTTTCTCCTCCCTTGATTCTTCCCTTGGGGTGAGCTGCCCACATGCATAGTAGCCTACCCTCACTTAGGAGCGGCCACATGTGCAGTGTGTTTACTGAACTTGTGCACATGCTCACTTGAACATTTTTCCCTTACGAGTCAAGCGTTTCCAGAGGAAGGTCATACGCAGGTGAAACTCTGCCATTTTGCCTCTGAATGCACATGCTTGAGCCGGCTCACCTAACTCCTGAGTTCTTATTGGGAAACAGCTGATCATCAGCTTCAGGTGTTTTCTCTGTATTGGCAGACTGTCTTCCCCAGGCACCAACTGCAAGAAAATATCGTTTCAGAGAGACCGTTTAATAACCACCTGACCATCACCTGAGGGTCTCCTGACATTCCTTGAGGGGAGAGGGGGTCTCCTACCCTGCCCATCTCTGCCTAGCTACCTACTCTAACAAGTGCAATATCTCTTCCTTCCCTACATACTTCTGATAGAACAATTCTCACAGAGCAGAAACCTAGAGGTCTAATTTGAATCATTCTTGCTGATTTTGCCTTGCTTTCTCCTTCTTTTTCTCCTTGTTTCTACTCTAAGGCTTTCATGCAGTAATATCCCTATTTTAGCTTGAGTTCATTTTTCCATGTATCCCAGTAATA
The DNA here is from genome assembly GCF_029289425.2 of Pan paniscus. Classification (NCBI taxonomy): domain Eukaryota; kingdom Metazoa; phylum Chordata; class Mammalia; order Primates; family Hominidae; genus Pan; species Pan paniscus. Next base: position 173,061,910 of record NC_073252.2, on the reverse strand, counting down.
TTGATCTTCTCTTCTGACCTCTCTTGTTAGCAGATTCCAAGTGGCCACATTAAACAAGCAAGACAACAAATACTGGAATAAAATACTAAAATCTATCATGGAATAAAGTTTTAATGTCTCAGTTTAATTTTTTATTTAAAATAAAAGTTGTTCATTTCTAATGAAAACCTAAACAAAGCTGAAAAATTGATAAGACTTTGTCACTCCCGGCTTTAAAATAACATTCAACTTTATCTCTTTTGAACTTTTAAAACTTCATTACTTATTTTGAAAAGTCGCATTTTTTTTGTCTCTCTAAGATTTTTCTAAATTTCCCAAGGGATTTGTCACCTACCCAGTAACCAATGAATGCCTTCTATTGTATAGATTTGTAAAGATTTTAACAAAGAAAAGTGGGCCATTTATTTTCAGATTGACACAGTCAGTTCAAGAACTGCATAAATTAATTTTTACATCCCAGTTATTCTCAGAAAATTAATCTAAAACTGCATTGTGCCAAGAGTAAGAAAATGAGTTGGCTGGATGCACACCGAAATAAATCTTTATCCTAGCCTAAAGGTATTTGCTTACTTGGTCCTAAGGTAGCTCCATAGCCAACAAATTGAATTTCAGATTGCTTTAACTTCAGCAAATAGACATTCAATTGTCTGCCCCAATAGAGAGGAAATGTTTGCAAAATATTATTATTTATAAAGCTTCTCAAACAAAAGTGGTTTCTTTTTTTAGCAATATAACTTACTTTGTTTTTGGAAACTGAACCCTTGGCTTTATTTAACCAGAGCATTAAGTAGGCTCTGCTCAGCTTTCAGAGGGCAATGCATGATATTATTTTTTCCCTGTATGGATTCAAGGGTACTCTAAAGCTATTAAATTCATGATTCTCAATCACTTTATACCTTGGAATTGGGAAATAATGTTGATGAATAAAACCAAACTCTGTAAAATATTCGAAGATATTTATTCTGAGCCTCAAATTTGAGTGACCATAGTCTGTGACACAGCCTCACAAGGTCCTGAGAACATGTGGCCAAGGTGGTTGGGTTACAGGTTTTGGCTTTACACATTTTAGGGGAAGAGAAGTTACAGGCAAAGACATAAATCAATACATGTAAGGTATACATTTGTTTGTTCCGGAAAGGAGGATTCAAAGAATTCCTGATTGGCCATTGAAAGAGTTAAGCTTCCTGAAGAGTTGAAGTCGGCAGAAAGAAATGATTGAGTTAAGATAAGGGGGTTGTGGAAGCCAAGATTCTTGTTATATACATGAAACCTTTAAGTAATAGGCTTCAGAGAGAATAGATGGTGATTTTCTCTTATTGGACCTTACAAGGTGTCAGACTTTCTGGAAAAGACCTAGTAAAGGAAGGAACTTCTTTACAGAATACAAGTTTCCCCCACAAGACACAGCTTTGCAGGCCAACTTCAAAATATGTCAAAGAAAATATATTTTGGGGTAAAGTACTTTGATTTCCTTCAGACCCTATTATGCTATACCAGCGTCAGGTTGAAGGTGAGTATCATTGCCACAAAGAATCTGTTTTGTGAGTCTTATTTCTATTTTAATGTTAATGCTGGTCAGTTGTGCCTAAACTCCAAAGAGAGGGTACAATGAGGCATGCCTGGGCTGACACTTCCCATCATGGCCTAAAGTAGTTTCTCAGGTTTCTTTGGGACCCCCTTGGCCAGAAGGAAGGTCCATTCAGTCACTTGAGGGACTTAGAATTTTATTTGTCATTTACAATAGTAATCAAAATTTAGAATATTTTTTAACTTTTATTTTAAGTTCAGGGATACATGTGAACCTTGTTACATAGGTAAACTTGTGTCATGGGGTTTGCTGTACAGATTATTTCATCACCCAGGTATTCCCATTAGTTATTTTTTCCTTATCCTCTCCCTCCTCCTACTTTCTACCTTCTAGTAGGCCCCATTGTGTGTTGTTCCCCTGTATGTGTCAATGTGTTCTCATCATTTAGCTCCAACATACAAGTGAGAACATGTACAGTATTTGGTTTTCTGCTCCCGTGTTAGTTTGCTAAGGATAGTGACCTCCAGTTCCATCCATATTCTTGCAAAAGATATGATCTCATTCTTTTTTATGGCTACATAGTATTCCCATGGTATATATGTACCATATTTTCTTTATCCAATCTATCATTGATGGGCATTTAGGTTAATTCCATGTCTTTGCTATTGAGAATAGTGTTGCAATGAATATACATGTGCATATGTCTTTATAATAGAATGATTCTTTTTTTTTTTTTGAGAAGAAGTCTCGCTCTGTTGCCTGGGCTGGAGTGCAGTGGTGTGATCTTGGCTCACTGCAACCTCCGCCTCCCAGGTTCAAGCGATTCTCCTGCCCTAGCCTCCCAAGTAGTTGGGATCACAGGCATGTGCCACCACACCTGGCTAATTTTTTGTATTTTTAGAATGATTAATATTTCTTTGGGTGTATATAATCCCAGTAATAGGATTGCTGGGTTGAATGGTATTTCTGTCTTTAGATCTTTGAGGAATATTTTTAAAGTTTGGTTTCTTTATCTGTAAGGAGTTCATAGAAACTGCAGAAAATAAAATGGCTAATATTGACAATAAAAGGTACAATGGTGCTTTCAGGTGAGATCCTGAGACTGAAAATTATACCTAAATTTTTAGGCCTCTTATTATTTTACTGCATTGCCTGTCTCTTCAGTTGCAATTACCCTCTGCACCACCAAACTCTTAGAGGCACAAAGGAAATCTTTAAAACATAGGATTGATGAAAGCCAGTATGTTACTATGGAATGCATCTCCGATGAGAAACTAAAAAGGACTTATAACTTCAAAAACAGAGTTGTCAGTCATATTCATCCTTCAGAGAAATTTAAACTAACAAAAGCATTTTCTCTATAGTAAGGACTTGAGTAGTAAGCTCATGTAATTGCTTCTTTGCATTCAGATGCCAGTCTATTCAATGACGTTTTCCCTACACATTGTTTAATCACCTGCTAATTAAACAATACAGACATTAGTAATCAAACAATTTTATCACCACTTTCTTTTTGGGAGTACTTGACTATATATGGTAGACTCTAGAAGAGACACACATTTCAAATTGTTAATTTATATAAAATGAAGTTATTGATATCTAACAACCAGAAAATTTGATGAAATTTCCTGTTTTATAAAGTCTCTATTTTAACATCTTTGGTCATAGATAATTATCAGAAAAGGTTAAAAAACAACCATCAATTGCTTTTCCTGTATAAGAGCAATCTGTTATTTTTGGCTACATATAGGTATGTTTCCTCATTTGAAAGAGGATCAAAACAAATACTGTAGCTAATGAAAATGTTGGTTTATATCATTTGCTTATCAAAATGATACACCCTTTTGAAGACAAAGAAAAGAGAAGATTGATACTACTATTGTTGATCAGGTTATTGCATTTAGATTGAATCTAAAATTAGAAAACTCTGGTCACTGTTCTTGTTTTTTGTTTGTTTTAGTAAAATTAGGCCATACTATAAGACTTGGCAAATTACAATCTTTGTTTATTTGATTAGTGCCCTGAAGATGTCAGCTTCATAGTTTTATCTTGAAATCTTTGAGAAAAGAGTTTTGAGGAAAAAAACATATATACATACATATATTGTCAGTATTTTTAAGTAAACAATTAAGATATAGGTAACTGAGATAATTCAGCCTGAAATGGATTTGAGATCATTGTCATGAAATTTGTGTAGAAGTATCTCCTGACTTGGAGTCATAAAACATACTTTAATTCCAAAGTCGTCAACTTAGTTAGTTATACATCTATAGATAACTCATTTCAACTTTCTAACTCAGCTTACTCATTCATGCTATAGATATTATAGTATTATTCAGAGGCTTATTTTTTTAAATATCTCAAATTGTGTAATTAAAGACATATAGCAACTCTAAGGCATCGTATCTGTAAGAGCGTAATATGAAAGTGAAAGATACATGGATAGATAAGTAGATAGATAGATATTATTATTTTAAAAATATATTTGCTTTTATTTGCCAGTGGGTGAATACAAGGTGAGCATGATTCTCTTATTGAGTGTACTGAAAATAATTTTTCATTTTGTTTCAAAATAGACTGAAGAAAGAGGACAGGTTAATTGTATCTCTTCTGAGCTGGCTTCTCCTCTGTACAGTCTTAGATTGAGGGGCAGAACAAAAGTTGAGGGGCAGAACAAAAATAAGTATTTTGGAAGAATGTCACACTGGGACCCAAGTATAACATGTACTTATGCAACATTACATAAGTGTTACATCTTTAAGATAATTCTTAGAATTGATATTGCCAGGTCAAAAGTTAATTGCTTCCACAATTTTGGTAAATATTGCTATATTGCCTTTGATACAGATTATATCAATTTATATCTTTTCTAGTCAGATATAAAAATGCCTTTTACAAACATCTCTGTTGATGTGCAATCAAATTTGAGAATCTTTCCAAATATACTAATTGAAAACTGATATATCAATGTAGTTTGTTTGTTTGTTTGTTTGAGATGGAGTCTTACTCTGTCGCCCAGGCTGGAGTAGAGTGGAGCGATCTCCACTCACCGCAACCTCTGCCTCCTGGGTTCAAGAGATTCTAGTGCTGTAGCCTCGCGAGCAGCTGGGACTACAGGCATGAACCACCACACCTGGCTAATTTTTTTTTTTTTTTTTTGTATTTTTAGTAGAGATGGAGTTTCATTATATTGGCCAGGCTGGTCTCGAACTCCTGACCTGAAGTGATTCGCCCACCTCGGCCTCCCAAAGTGCTGGGATTACAGGCATGAGCCACCGCACCCAGCCTCAATGTAGTTTTAATTTAAGCTTACCTTATTATGAGATAATTTTTAAATGTATAAAAGCCTATATGTATTTGCTTATTTGTGAACCATGTGTTTTTCAAATAATTATTTCCTTATCCCATCTTCATTTTCCATTTGTCTTTTGATTTTTTAAAAAATTATGTTTAAATGGAACATATATTTGTACTTAAATGTATCGATCTTTTCTATTATAGCTTTGATGTTATTTTTAGAAAAGCCTTTCCTAATTTTAGGTTAAGGAACGTGTCATGATTTCTTCTAGTGTTTTTATATTTTCATAGGTTACATTAAATCTGTAAACAGAGATTGATTCTGGTAAAATTTATGAAATATAAATATAAATTTATTTTCCAGGTGGTTAACCAGTTACTGCAACATTATTTATTGAAAAGTCTATTTCCCTCATTCATTTTAAATGGCAAGATTATTGTATGCTAAGTTCTTTCACATATTTGTGCCTATTTTGAGATTTTCTATTATGCCATTGTCTGACTCTTTACTTATATCACTGATATCGCTTTTTTTTGATGATTAATGGGTTATACTGTGCTATCAAATATGTAGTCGCGCTATTGTAGTTTTGTAAACTTTATAAATTAAATTACGGATAATTGCTATCTTTATGAAGTTTGGTATACCTGTCCCTGTTATGTCTTTTATTCACCCAAGACCTAAAATTACATATATTTTCTTTACACAGTACTTGCATATTTTTCAATAGAGTTAAAATACTGTTAGGTGATCTAAGTGCACAGATGTTAAGGGCATGGTTTCGTGAATAGAAAAGTGCATTCATATGTATAGCTACCATCCCAATCAACATAAATATTTTCATTATCCCACAAAGTTCCTATTATCCACTTACAGTCAAGGCCCACCAGCCAGAGCCAACCACTGCTGAATTTCTGTTGCTATGTATTAGTTTCACCTGTCCTTTTAAAAATCTTTTGAGATTCACCTGTCTTGTTATGTACATCAGGATTCTTATTGCTGAAATATATTCCATTTTATGAATACATTAAAATTTTCTACTTATTCTCCAGATTTATGAAGATTTTGGACAGTTTAAACATAAGTATTCTTTTGCCAGTTTTTTTTTTTGGTGGACCTAGTTTTTATATTTGCTTTGGAAATATGGAGCAGTGAGATTGCTAAATCACATAGTAGTTGTATGGTAATGTTATTATTTCGACACTACCAAATGGTTTTCCAAAGCATTTGGAAATTTTTATAATCCCTGCAATATACAAGAGTCCCAGTTGCTCTATGCACTAGCATTTATTGTTTTCAGATTTTAACTCATTTGTGTGGGCATGTAGTGATATCTCGTGGGCTTAATTTGCCTTTCTTTCATTATTGTGGATGATATTGTGTACTTTTTAATGTAATCATTGGCCACTTGAATACCTTCATTTCTGAAAAATCTGCTCAATTTCTTCCTGTTAGATTGTTTGCTTCTTAAAAATATCATTTGTGTTCATGTATAACACATATAAATTGCATGCATTTAAAAAAATGTACAGTTTGAGTTATGAAAAATTCATGTTACTGTAACCACAGCTAAAATTAAAACAGAATATTTTCATCACCTTAATGGTTGCCTTTTGCCTCTTTACACCAGTCCTCTGACTTGACTAGTTTCATACAACCCTGATATGCTTTCTATAAGTGTAGATTCATTGTAACCTGTTCTAGAATTTAATATAAATGAAATCATGCCATATCTACTTTTGAGTATCTGGTTTATTTGGCTTTGCACAATGTTGTTAAGATGCAACCATGTTGTGACATCTTAGCAGTTAGTTTGTATTTATTTTATTTTATTTTATTTTTTGAGACGGAGTTTTGCTCTTGTTGCCCAGGCTGGAGTGCAATGATGTGATCTCAGCTCATTGTAACCTCCGCCTCCTGGGTTCAAGCAATTCTCCTGCCTCAGCTTCCCGAGTAGCTGGGACTACAGGCATGTGCCACCGTGTCCAGTTAATTTTTGTATCTTTTTTTGGTAGAGACAGAGTTTCACCATATTGGCCATGATGGTCACAATCTCTTGATCTCGTGATCCACCTGCCTCAGCCTCCCAAAGTGTTGGGATTACAGGCGTAAGCCACCGTGCCCGGCCCTGTATTTATTTTTAATAATATTATTTTATTATCTGTATTTATCAAAAATATTTTTATCCATTTACTTGTTGATGGATTTTGTGTTATTTTCAGTTTCTGCTATAATAAGCATACCTGTTTTTAATATGTGTCTATAATTATTTGTATGAACAGATGTTTTTCACTACTTTATAGGAAGCATATGCATAGTTGATATTAAACTGCCAAACACATTTACATTCCCACCAGCAATGTCTGAGTGTTACCAGTTGCTCCAAATCTTCAAAAACTCTTGGCATTTTCAGTCTTTTTAATTTTAGCCATCCTAGAGTGCGTGGTGTTTCATTGATGGAGTTTCTAGTTCATTGATGACTAAACTGCTGTGCACCTTTTCATATACTCATTGGTCATTTCAATAACGTATTTAGTGAAGCATCAGCTCAAATCTTTTGTATTTTTAAATGTTTTCATCTTCTTATTATTGAGATGAGTTATTTATATATTCTAAAGCCTCATTCTTTGCCAGGTACATGCATTATGAATATTTTCCCGTTTGGGGTTGTCTTTTCACTTTCTAAATAGTGTGTTATGAAGATCAGAAATTTAACATGTTTTTGAAGTACAATTTATCAGGTTTTTTTCACAGTTTGTAATTTTTTTGACCTAATAAATTTTTGCCTACCCGAAGTTTGTAAAGTTATCCTATGTTTCTAAAAGTTTAATCGTTTTGCCTTTTACAGTTAAGTGTACAATCTATTTAGAGTTAATTTTTAGCATGATTTGAGGCAAGGAATGATATTCCTTTTTTTCCTTATTCAAATGAATATTCAGTTGCTCTAACACAATTTGTTTAAAAGGCTATTCTTTCTCCATTGAAATACGTTGGCACCTTTTGTCAAAAAGCTATATACCATGAATGAACATCTGGATCTATTTCTGTGATTTCCATACTTCCATTGATTTCTTTGAATATATTTTTACCTATACCAACATTACCTTGATTACTATAATTTTATAGTAAGACCTGAAATCAGCTAATATATACATCATTCAACTCTTGTTCTTTTAAACATTATTTTGGTTATGCTGGATCTTTTGCATTTCTATTTAAAATTCAACTTATCAATATCTATAAAGAAAGCCTGTCGCGATATTAATTCGGGTTTTTATAAATCTATTGATTAATAAACTAAGAATTGACAACAAACAATTTTGACTCCAAATCTATAACTATAGTTATCTCTTACTTATTTAACTAGGTTTTGGTCAATTCCTCTCAGCAATATTTGCAGTTTTAAGTGTATATATTTTGCATCTATTTTGTAAAATTTGCTTTAAAATCTTGAAATCAAATATTTCAAGATTTAATGCTATTTTAAATGGTGTTGTCTCCATTCTAAATTCCAATTGATATATAAAAATACAAATGACTTTTTATCTTTAGTTTTTATCTACAACTTTGCTAAATTCATTCAGCAAAGTGAATTTATTAATTTATCTAATAGTATTTTTGTAGATTCTTTGGAATTTTCTATTTCTATGATTGTATCTTTTATAAATAATTTCAGCTTTGTTTTTTCCTTTCTAACCTGTAAACCTTTAATTTCTTTTTCTGGACTTATTTCATTGGTTAGTATTGCAGAGACATCCTTTCTTTGTTCCCATTCTTAGGACAAACGTGTTTAGGTTTCATTATTAAGCATGTCGTTTGCTATAGGCAGATCCTCTTTATCATAGTGAGAAAATTCTTTTTTGGTATCTATTAATCATACATTTTTGCTTTTATTTTAGTCTGTTAATATGATGAAGTACTTTGATTGCTTTTAAAGCAGCCTTGGATTTCTGGAACAAACTCCACTTAATTCTGAAATCAATATCTGCTAATATTGTTAGGGACGTTTTTTCAGGTTCATGAGAAATAGTGGTCTCTGTTTCTTACTCAAAGTTGTTTTCTGGTTTTGTTATCAAGATGGTGTTGGTCTCATAAAACGCAGTGAGAAGTTCTTCCTTTGTTAATTTTTTTTTGTCAGGATAAGCATTTTTTTTTCTGAAATATTTAATAGAACTCACCAGTGATACCTCCTAAGATGGAGCTTTCTTGGTGGGAATATTTTTGATTTTTTGCTTCATTTTGGGCCAATTCTAGAATGTTATTTTCAAAGAGAATTTTCTATGTCACGGAAAGTGTGAAATTTGTTGAAAAAAGGCTATCAAAACATTCTTTTATAGCACATTTAGTACTTGTAAGATTTATAGTAATGTTTGTTCCCTCACATATGCCTAATGTTGAACAATTTTTCTCTCTTTTTTGTATTTTGAATGTATTTCTAAGGATTTTATACCAATTTCATTAATCTTTCTACAGAACCAACTTTAACTTTGTTATATTCTCTGCTTAACTGGGGATAACATTAAAGGTGATTTTTTTCTTCATAGTACCAGATATTATTTTTCAAAATTTCCATAATGACTGTGTAGTTTTTGATCAGAAAGAGAAAACAATTTGCATTACACAAATTAAATTCGAAGAAATATGGTTAAATAATTGTAAAATGTATCAAATGAGTAGAATGTGTATTGTTTAGATATAAATGCATTGCTTACTAAAATATAAATAAAATAATGAAAATGAGTAGTCACAAATAGACATTACTTGAAAATAATGAGGAAACTGTTCAGAAAATAAGAAATGCCTGCTTGTCTGTCTGCCTGTCTTCCCTGTTCTCCCCTCCCTAACCTCCTTGCCTTTTGCTCAAAACATGTAGCATTTAAAAGAAATCTCATCCAGTAAGGATGGCTCAAGCCTGTAATCCCAGCACTTTGGGAGGCTGAGGCTGGCAGATCACTTGAGGTTAGGAGTTTGAGAATAGCCTGGCCAACACGGCGAAACCCCATCTCTACTAAAAATACAAAAATTATCCTAGGGTGGCGGTGCACTTGTAGTCCCAGTGCCTCTGGAGGCTGAGGCAAGAGAATACCTTGAACCCTGGAGGCGGGAACTGCAGTGTGCTGAGATCGCACTGCACTGTACTCCAGCCTGGGCGATAGAGCGAGACTGTCTCAGAGAAAACAACAACAACAATGAATCTTATTCAACACTTTTGCAATGAAATTGATATAAGCTTTAATTTTAGAGACATAATCATCACAGTATATTCTTTATCCTCAAAATAATAGAAAAATATTTCCTGGTTTGTAGCCATTTTAGAAAACATGCTATTTTTATTATCCATCTTCTCCATTTCATCTAACTCTGTTTAAGAATGTCACTTTCTAAAATTCTTTTGGGTCCATAATTTGTATTAGCACTAATAGTACCAGAAATAGGTACACCAAATTTATAATATAAATGATAGGAAACTATGAAAGTAGTAAAACATTGAATGTGAACTTGTTAACAACTTACATTTCAGACTGATTAGCTGATAAGTATTTGACAGTCAACTTCAAGGTAGATTTCATTTCCATAACCTGTTGTGATAGTTTATTCTTGATTATTTCAAAGTTGAACACTCTGTTCTTGCCTTCTGCATAACTTGCTTTCTCCATATTTCATCTTTTTCTTTCCTCAGTAACTATTAGAATTATGTTTTCCTCTGGGAAATCTAGTGCTCTTTATTCTTGAGTCCCATATGCTCCTTGCCCATTAAAGCTCATAGCCATGCGAAAGGCATGGATCTAGTTAACAACACTGCTGCAAGATTCTGAAATTGGGTGCAGTCTCTGCGGGTACAATTGCCAGTCAGTGACAGGGTCATGTTTTCTTGACTGTAAGCTATTTGAAAGGATCATTTCCTTTTTTTTGCATATGTGTATTCATATGAAATAAAATAAGGATTGTAATTATCGAAGTAAATTTTAACTTCAATTGCTATGTCAGGCATAGTTTGGCCTGCTGAGAGGATACTGATCCTATTGGGAAGTAGAAATGTTGAAGTATGTGCACAGATAACAGAATGGAGTCTGTAATTTGCTGAAACAAACGGTTATTTCTTATTATTGTTTCAAAAGCTCAAATAAAGATTTTACATATGACCACACTTAAGTGCAAAACAATAGATACTTTAGACAAAACAATCTTGTGTCTGACTGGATATTATACTGATGTAAATGGTTTGGGTTTGAGTAATGTAACATAGATTTTATCCCATACATAATATTCAACAAAATATTATTCCCTAGTTTAATATTTCTGTCCCAGTTATTTTCCAAAGTAGTTTCAGATGCAAAAGTGCAGCATCTGGGTAGACTTAATTGGCTGGATGGATTAGTCACTTTCTGCTAATTTCATGTTATTGTGCATACAATATTTAAAAGAGCATAGCTAAATCTAGATATAATTAACTATATGGAAGTTCTACAAACACAGCAGATTTGACTTATCTAAGTGGAAATGCTCCTTTGTTGTTCATAAAGTGATTTGGACAGATATTAGCATACTAAAAACGCAACAGTGGAAAGTGCTCTTAATTTGAATGAACTCATATTTTTATGTTCCAGGTTATATCTGAACTTGATTCCCTCTGAAGAGGATCATTTTTTATATACCATCATTTTTCCTTTGCTTTTTTTTTTTTAACTTCCTGCCCCATGAGGGTACCTATTAGGGAAATTCTTCCAGGATATTCAAATTCTACAGATGATACCTGTTTAGCATTCAAAGACATAATTCTCACAGTCAAAAGAGGGAGCGAGTTTTCTATGCAGGAGGCAGTAACATAAAGAAATCAAAATAACAGAGGAGCTTTTCCGAGAGCCAGTCTGTCTGCCTTTTAATGGAGACCTTGATAGAGAAACCAATGGTCTCAGTTCCCTGAAAGTCTACAAGGTAGGCTTCCTCTAAGGTCATAAAGTCACAATTGCACTTTGGATATCTTTGTACAATATTTTGTCTACCTCTTTTAGTGAAACTCTGGGATTTATTCCATATTATCTGTTTAAATAAAAGAATAAGAAATGAGTGATAATCTTTAAATGGAATAATGCTAGTACCAATTGTTTATTTGTCTCCTTTTGAACAAATATAATCTCTGAGAACCGCATTCTTCAGTATCGTATGTAAAAACTGATCAGCAGTAACTCATACAGGGAGTTTCCATGTGGAATATCTTGGCCATCTCTATTATGATATTGCTTTAAGAATGATGAATGGCCAGTTAATTAGGAAAAGGGTAGATATCTTCAAGTATCTCAGGCTCATGAGACCATTTGTCTTATAAAATTTTAACTCTCACTAAGAAAGAAAACGTAGTTGACAACCATTTATTTAGGCATAAAAGGGCAGTCAGTATTTGGGAGCTAAATGTTCTTATACTTTAAAGAAGTCTTACACTGACCAAAGGGAATGATTGTAATTATTGTGAAATATCGGAACTGAATTAAGGTCAGCATCTACCATGTTCCAGCTAAATGAGCATGTCTTGGGTCATTTATTATCTGGAATATATTAGTGGCAGGAGAAAAGACAAGGGAGACTTTGTGAAAAACAGAGAGCAAGGGGTTGGATGATGAATGTTTAAACTTCTCAGGCAAATTTATTTGAAGATTTAGCAAGGAACTGTGAGATGGAGGAGGGAATACTCATTTAGAAAGTGTGCATTTCTGGCTGGGTGCGGTGGCTCACGCCTGTAATCCCAGTACTTTGGGAGGCTGAGGCGGGTGGATCACAAGGTCAGGAGTTCGAGACCAGCCTGGCCAACATGGTGAAACCCCATCTCTACTAAAAATACAAAAAAATCAGCCAGGGGTGGTGGCGGGCACCTGTAATCCCAGCTACTCGGGAGGCAGAGGCAGGAGAATTGCTTGAACCTGGGAGGCGGAAGTTGCCGTGAGCCAAGACTGTGCCATTGCACTCCAGCCTGGGTGACAGAGCGAGACTCCGTCTCAAGAAAAAAAAGAAAGCATGCATTTCCTCAGCCACCCTTGAGTGTAGGATAGCATTCCGGGGGATAGCCCTGTTGTGCACAGCTGCTATGCATAGGGCAATTTGCAACTTAACAGTCTCTCCTTATATCCTTATTACATCTCATTTTTTTTTCTATCACTTTCATAATGTAGGTGAGACATCCTGTTTAATGGATGGCCACACCATTTTCTGTGGTAGAGCAGTCCTAAAAATAAGGTTGGGTATCTCAGAGGCTCTATAGTCTTTCTACCACAATACACCAAACAGGATGTTTTCCATACTCTGTCCTCCAGGGTTGAAATAGATCTCCAACCCACAGTTTAATATGCATGGCAATTTTCTATTCAAGCATCCAAAGTGGAGGCTCTCCCCACAGCTAATTCATCCCCTAATTGAGAGAGTGCAGAATATGCTAGTCTACAAACTTAGTGTAGGCACATTCCTCAGCAATCTAGAAATGACTGAACAGATGCTGTGTCTACTGAGCAGAATGCAAAGGTGGCAACAAGGACAGATAATTTGTGGCTTCCTATGAAATTGTCATGGAATACTTGCCTAATCTCCCCAGAAGGACAAATGTTCATGCAAGTAATTTCTCTCCTCTGTTTAGGAACAACTATGTTCACTATGATTTTTTAAAAGCCTAATATTAAAAAAGTTGTTGATAAGACTTAGATGTGTTTAGGTAAATATTGTTGAAGTTTATGTAAATGTTTGAAACAAATAGGTAATGAGATACACTATGGAACTGATATTCTGGTTTATTAAAAATATTTACAACATGAATTACCAATGTAAAAAATAGACTTTTGAAAAGCCAGTGCAGTGGCTCACACCTGTAATCTCAGCACTTTGGGAGGCCAAGGCAGGTGGATCACCTTAGGTCAGGAGCTCCAGACTAGCCTGACCAACATGGAGAAACCCCATCTCTACTAAAAATTAAAAAAAGACTTTAGCTGGGCGTGGTGGCACATGCCTGTGATCCCAACTACTCAGGAGGCTGAGGCAGGAGAATAGCTTGAACCTGGAAGGTGGAGGTTGCGGTGAGCCAAGATCACGCCATTGTACTACAGCCTGGGCAACAAGAGCAAAACTCCATCTCAAAAATAAATAAATAAGTAAATAAACAAACAAATAAATAGACTTTTGAAAATTCTTAAGAATGATTTATCATGACTTTTTAATAATCCCAATTTAATCTTTGTTTGGTAAATCCCTAAAAAACCTGAGGATTCTGAAGTGCAGTGACAATGTCCTTACCAATATTATCATTATGTAGTTTTATGATACAACTTCTGGCTCTGTATATTTATTTATTGGGGTTCTGGATGACCTGCAGTTTTCTATAGCATGCTATATTTTTATTTGCGCACTAATTCAGTTGATATTTATAGGGAAGCTAGGATGTCTCTGGCCTATTTTCTAACTGTAGCATTTTATTACTCTGGAGAACAAATTATCCCTGTTAGGCATATTTTCCTGACCTCAGGGAACATTTTAAATAACAAGGTACGTAGGGAATGCTGACCCCGTGTAGATCATCAACTCAGATATTTCCCTTAAAATGCCTTTAGTAAATACAGTTTCCAATTTTTGTCTTTGGAATAATATGGCATTGAATATTATTAAAGATATGAGTTCACTGAAGCTACACCAAAATTACTAGCATTCATGAGACAAAAATAAATGAAGATAAAAGAAGAAATCATGATAAAAGTGGATGTTATATCTTCTGATGTTTTCGCAAAAAAAAAAAAAAGGCTTTCATTTTCATTTTTCAAGGATTTGATACTCAGCACCAATTTAAAGTAACCTTGCCTTGGATCTTGATTTAAATATTCACTTAGTTGTTCTAACTGATAAAAGTAAAGCCACTAAACAAACTATTTGTAAGTTGTACTTTATTCTATAAACTATGAGTCTTAGGTCCATGACTGTCTTGTTTCCTCCTCTCTCCCTGATATCCAGCCTTGGTCCTGTTGAAACTTACATGCTCAATGTATTTCTTACATTATGACATGTATTATTACCTGTATAATATGTACATATACATATTAATGATATCTGATATCAATAAGGACTGATTATAAAAATGACCAAGTTACATGTCTGGGGAATTTTATATAATTCTTAGGAAGAGCAGCACATAAGTACATTTCAAAATTAAATTCCTATGTCCTTTCTCATTTCAAATAGACTTATAGGGAGTTTTCAGAAAGACAGAATAAGAATGAAAGTAGGAGTTGGTTGCAGTGGCTCATTCCGGTAATCACAGCATGTTGGGAAGTAGAAGTAGGAAAACGGCTTGAGGCCAGGAGTTCAAAAACAGCCTAGGTACACAAGACCTTATGTACACACACAGACACACACACACACACACACACAAATTAGTCCGTCACTGTGGTGCCTGGCTGTGGTCCCAGCTACTTAGGAGGCTGAGGTGGGAGGACAATTTAAGCCGGGAGTTTGAGGCTGTGGTGAGCTACAGTCACACCACTGCACTCCAGCCTGGGTGACAGAGCAAGACCTTGTCTCTAGAAAAAAAAGAAGAAGGAGAAGAAGAAGAAGAAGAAGAAGGAGGAGGAGGAGAAGAAAAAGAGTGGAAGTAGGAAGAGAAAAACAGTCACGAGTGCATATAGGAACATATAAACCAATGATAAAGATTGCCACAACCACAGTGATTAAAGGTGCCTCTAAGATTTGTGGCAGTCAGAGTAAGACGTTAAAATCTTTTTTTCTCATTATCAAAAGGGAGAAAGTATGTCAGCTCTCAGAGGAAAGCAAGATGTTCTAGGACAGTGTCAGTTAATAATAGTGGTTGGCTATTAGTAGCAGACACAGTAGAACGACAACCTAACACATCAGGGTTTTTTCTCACACAATGAGCTGTGTGGGGAGAGGCTGTTGTGTTGGTTCTGGGGATCAGGAATGTCAGGGTCAAGCTTTCTGCCATTCTCTTGACTTTTTCTTCTGTTCCCAAATAGGTTGCTGAGTTCAGCATCCTAACGCCCAGGAGATCATGGGTGAGACCCTAGAAGTTGGTATAGTGTTTAAGAAAAGATAGTATTATTCAGAAAATTCCTATATGTAGAAACTGGTGCTCGAATGGTAGGGCCCCAAATTCAGTCCGATTGAGTCACTAGCCATAAGAGATCTGATTCATGCAGAAGGGACAAAACTGAAATATTTTGTGAGTTGTGATATAGGAACTTGTAGTCTGCTCACAAAGAACAATAAAGCCAGTGCTTTGTGCTACAAGTCCAGCAGGGCTGAATATAGAGAGCCAATTTTAAGTCTACAGCTCCCTTAACATTTGCTAGCCACGAGATTTTCCCCAGAATGTGATGTGAAATCAAGTGTACAAGTAGATTTAAATTGTGAGATAAGGAACGCTGAAGGAAAAGGACCTACGTGTGTCTCTATATTAATTCATAGATGGATATGAGAGATGTTGGTACAAAATTTATCATTGATAAAGAAGTAGAAAATAAAGGAAATACATTTTGTGCAGAGGGAGCAGAAATTATAGGACATAGATTCAATAAACAGACTAAGTCCAGTGCCCCATCAAACATCATTCATGAATGTATTTCTTCTTATACAATATTTAAACATTGCAGCATATTTTCAGAAGAATTTGTGCTTCTTAACTCAACATAGTAATTACACATAATAGTACTTAGAAAATGTTAAACAAGTTGACTCAATCTAATTGTATTTACAAATACATTTAAGTTTAAGACTATTTTATTTGGCAATACCAAAATAAGAATAACTGCAACAAAATTTATACTCATGAAATTATGTATTCTATTTTGACATTTTAATCTTGAAAAGTGAAGTCATTAAGCTTATATACAAATCAATTCTTGAAATCTTCTCTGATTCTTCCTTACATGAAAGTCCTAACATGAAAATCCTAACATGAAAGTTTACATGAAAATCCTAACAATTCTAAAGCCACTATTGTTTTGAAGCCACTAAGGCCGAAACCTCATATCCTAGAATTTTTTGTTAAAAAAAGCTTTAATTTTATTTTGTAAAAGGCTTTCCCTTAATTTATATCATTGTGCATTCGGATGAAATGTTAATGATAATGGACAGCTGTGCTTTCCATCTGAAAAGAACATCTGTGTAATGCTAGCATTGTGAAAGTGGAAAACATAACTACATATCATTAAGCTAAAATTACAATGGAAATGTAACTGAAGGAAATTGTTTTAAAACTGAGATTTTTGGGTTTTCTTGTTGTTATAATGAGTTGGAAAAGGTCCCTGAAGAAGTTTCTGAATTATATATACCAAAATTTAGACAAAAACTTTTTTGAAATGCCTGGCACCTAATACTTGTATCTTGTTGTGTGATGTGAAAATAACTTTTAAAACAGTAAATATGCATTTTAATGAACACTGATTTTCACACTTCTCACTAGAAATCTCCTTAGAGATACTGTAGGATTGCTTCTGCAACAGCTACTCCACTGGGAATACCTCCCACTGCACTCTAAGAATCAGGAAAGTCATTAAACTGAAATCAGGGAGAAAACTGGGTGCCTCAGGGGTAGACTTAACAGGAATGAGGAATGAGTTTTTTGAAGTAATTTTTGTCCTTGCCATGGCTTGCCCCTAAGCACAGCAAATTAAATAATGCAAACAAATGGAGGTATAATATTGAGTAAATCTGTGTCAGTATGGGGTAGAAAGACAGTATTTTTAAACACATTTAATTAATTTTGAAAATAAGAAAAGTCTCTCTAGAATAAGTTATTTGCCTGGTGAAACTAAATACCTTGATTCAATTGGGCTCTTTTAATAGTTTACATGAATATGAAAAGTCCTTCCTCATGTGCTTTTGCCTACAGTGTTTGAAACAAGGAAATCTGAATGCTATAAACACAACACCAAGCATTCCCATGGTTTAGTGCAATTAATTTTCCACTCATGTGACAGTCCAGTGGAATGTGTAACACCTGCCTCCAACCTGATGATTCAGGGAGCCAGCATCTTTCCCTTTTGTGATATTGCCATCTCTTAGGACATTAGAGTCCTTTGCTCCCAGCTAGCAAATAGAAAAAGAGAACAGACAAGGCAAACTCACTTCTCAATTGTGTCAGCCTAGAAGTGTGACATTTGACTTCTCATTCACAGTCCACTGGCCAGAACTGTATGCCCATTATACGATTCCCCAGCAAGAGAAGTTAGTGTTTCTTTATTTTTTATTTTTTTAGAGAGGGGGTCTCACTGTGTTGTCCAGGATGGTCTCGAAATCCTGGCCTCAAGCAATCTTCCTGCCTCGGCCCCGCAAAATGCTGGGATTATACGCATACCACTGTGCCCAGCAGTGGTTCGGATTTATAGACAGGCTGAGCAGTCACTTTGCAGTCACAGCTCCATACTATGGAAGGAGAGTGGTATTTTTAGTGGATAACTAACTGATCCTAGAAACCAAGAATTATTTATTTTGATTTTACATCCCAATATCGGTGGAAGATCAGAGCTGCTTGAGAATGAGGATCTTGTCTCAGGAGGATTTGGTTTAAAAATGCATTGAAAGCACAAATCTTTTCTTGGAGATTAAGAAGTCAGCAGCAAAAAATTAAAGTTCAATATGAGTACTCATAGTGTCAGACTTCTAAATTACCTTTCTAGGTTTTATCACACACACACACACACACACCCCACTGAAGGCATGAATTAATTTTACATTTGCTATGTATAACACAGCATGTTAAGTGAATCAGAATAGACATATGGAAGGCTCTTACAGAATTCCGTATCTAACAGTCCTACTTCTTTCCATTTCTTCTAAGTGATACATGAAACCCTTGATCCATATGTAAATAAGCAACGCATGGCCATGCCTACAAAGTTACTGAGATGATTTCCTTCCACGTTATGTAAATTGAGTCATCCACAATGGATAGAGTGTTCAGCCTCGTAATTTGGCACGTTCTCTGAGTGTTCAAATGAGGCTCATTTCATGTTACTTGTTTTCAGAGTGATGAAATTTAGTTTATGCTCTTCAATTTTCTGACTTAAAATGCATAGAATATTAGACACGAAACATTCTTCAAGATTATGTACTCCATCCTCACTTTCTTTGCAAATGAACAAACAAAAATCCAGAGGTGTATACTTGCTTTACGTTAAATAGCTAAGTATTGCAGAGCCGATACGAAGGCATATCGCATCATGCCTGGGTGCCTGATTCAGGGATGCCTTCTAATTATTTTCTCATTCTTATCAATAAAAACATATGAATGCTAACTTTGTTTTATTTAATTAATATCAGCTGAAAGAATAAATCTAGACACTAGCATGATTTTTCTTCATTATAAGCACATTCTTTTGAAATCTAACCACTAAAAAATACCACGATGAAAAATTGAAATCAAGATGCAATTGATTTTTTCAGCCAGCTGTTGAAAGGGTATTGAACTACCAGAGAAGAAATAATTACAGCTATTCTTGAGGCATGAAATAACCACAAGTTAATGTCATTTATTCCTGAAATATTTTGTACGCTTTCAGAAAATCAAAACTATGTTTCAACAATGGTGGAAAAATGCTTATCCCCAAAACTGAAAATAACTAATTCAAATTAGGAGAGTCTTTGGGTGAATACTTTCCTTACTGTGTTCAGAAGGACACATAATTCAGTGGGAAATTTATATTCATCTAGTTTATTCATTCATATTTCATTGATTATTCATTTTAGAAGAACATAAATGTATAGATAAACACAAAATGATGTATGTCTCCTTAGGGCTATTTTAAAAAAAATGTTGTGAATTTACAATTAATCCTGAAAAGACTTACGGTATTGAACATTAATGTGAGAATCTCGTAAGAAAAAGAGATTTTGAAGTCAGTAACTTACTACCTCTGCTGTAGGAGAGATGAGATGTATAAGGAATGTAAAATTTCACTTCTTAAAATTTACTTATATACAGATTCATCAGACTTTACTTCAAGACAGCATTAATTTATTTAAAATAAATTGATTATTTTCTTAGGCAGAAATTATTAAGTGGAGAAGGAGTTAAAAAAAAAAAAAAGGAAACCCTTACTATATAAGGGGAAAACCCCCTGTCAATTACATGAAAGGAATTATGCTCTAATTTGATGGAGAACGAAATTCTACCTGAATCACAATAGTGGGAAAGAACAACTTTTACAGATGTTCTTCAGTTTCACTTTTGACAAACATAAGGAAAGATGTAAGAAGAGGGATCTATCAAGTGGGATTAAATTATATTAACTATTATTATCAAAGCCATGTTTCATTCGAAAATAATATTCTGTGACAAAGGACTTCCCACATTTCTGCGTTTTATAAATACTGTTTTCTATATATACATTGTATGGATTATTGCAAAGGAGAAGAAAACATTTTGATATTTGATGATAAGAAGTCTTTGATAAACATGGACATACAGGAGAAATATTTTATCTGGGGCCTTCTTGTTGTTGCCACAAACTGGAGCACTTCTGAGTCTGAATTTCTGAGCAATATGAATGCTCTAGTTTTAATGTACAATTTTTGCTTCCTAATTGGGCTCTTTAGCAACATACTCTATTCTGTGATTCTGATGCCTTTTGCCTTTGTGTGTTCTTTTCTAGGCAGACTTCCCATTCCACAACAGAAACTCAGTTATTTCAATGAGATTGTGAATTCTTGCACTGAAAATCAATTCCTTATGAAAGATTTTAGAGAGGGAAGAAAGCTAAAGACTGAGAAATGTCTGTGGTATTACCGTAAGAGTATATTAAGACAGTCTCATTTTATACAATGGAGGTACTTAAACACTACAAATTATTTGTAAACCACAAAATCTTCAATAGACATCAATTTTCCTTGACAAATAATTTTATCCAAAAAAATTTAAAAGACGGAAACAAAAAGGTAGAGTATATAATGATTTCTTAAGGGTTAGTTATGGGAAAGGAACCAACTTAAAATTACAAAGAAAGAAACCAATTTAAATCATTCCTTGAGACCATATATTTATATATATCTTTTCTATTATTAAGGTGAACTTGGAATTTGTTTTATTGATTTATAATTTCTTAAAACTGAATTTCTGAGAAATTTGCCTATATTTGATATGGTAGGTCTGTTGATCAGGTTTCCTATTAAATTGGTTCCCTCAGTCTTGCAGAAGTGAAAATCACTGCAGACTAAGATTATTCCAATGAAATAATTAATTTGAAACTATTTTTTGTTGAAAACGCATAATTTAAAGATACTTGTAATTTTTCAATCGAGAACTAATGGATTAATAAACCCATAGAAAAGGAGGTAATTTCTGCCACTATGTGGAAACCATCATGGCTAAAATTGAAAGCTCTAATCTCTGAAGTAAGTGCACTGTCAATCAACAATTTTCTTTTGAAACGGATTGGCTTGCTTTTTTTTTTTTTTTTTTTTTTTTAGACGCAGTCTCTCTCTGTCGCCCAGGCTGGAGTGCGGTGGTGCCATCTCGACCCACTGCAAGCTCCGCCTCCCGGGTTAACGCCGTTCTCCTGCCTCAGCCTCCCGAGTAGCTGAGACTACAGGCCCCTGCCCACCACCACGCCCGGCTAATTTTTTGTATTTTTAGTAGAGACGGGGTTTCACCGTGTTAGCCAGGATGGTCTCGATCTCCCGACCTCATGATCCGCCCGCCTCAGCCTCCCAAAGTGCTGGGATTACAGGTGTGAGCCGCCGCGCCAGCCGCTAAGTTGCTTTTTGAACCATATCTAAGTCTCTTATCATTTCCTTTTTATTAGAACAGTGCTTGGTATAAGCACATTTTGCCGTTGAGTAAAAAGCAAATACAAAAATCTGAATGAAAACCCAGCATAGCCTCTGTATTGGTTTACTAGGGTTGCCATAACAAAATACCACAGGCTGGATGGTTTAAACAGCAAAGTTTGTTTTCCCACAGTTCTGTAGATTAGACGTCCTAGATTAAGGTGCCGGCAGACTCCGTTTCTGGAAAGGGCTCTCTTCTGGGCTTGCAGATGGCTTCCTTCTCTTTGTATTCTCACATGGCCTTTTCTCTGCGCACAGGGTAGGAGCGTCAGGTGTCTCTTCCTCTTCTTGTGAGACCATCAATTCTGTGGGACTAGGGCCACATCTTTACGTCCTCATTTAATCTTAATTACCTTTCAAAGACCCTGTCTTTAAATACAGTCACATTGGGATTTGGGGCTTAAAAATATAAATTTGGGGAGGTCAAAATTCAATTCATAGTAGTGTCTGATATCATAGATGTCATAGAATTCGGCTTATTTTTTTCCTGACTCTTAGAATGCTGCTCTTCAGTAAATTGACTTCTCTTTTTTCATGACTACCAGTTTCCCTGATTACCTGGACCTCATATCTTCCTCTACTTAATGCCCCATCTTGCCACTTTATGTCTTGCATATTGTAAAATAGCCATCATATATTTTGTCATTTCATGAACGATTATTCTTCCTTGCTACTCCTGTTAAGAGGAATTTACAACTTCTGTTCTTCCTTTATTTCTCCTTCTGCCTTGGTTCATGTTCCAATGCCTGCAATTAATATCTCACTGTATCACTCCTTCTCCGTATTAAGTATCTTATTTTATGGATTCTGTTTATTGTATACTTTTTTGATGTCTCTTTACTTCTGTGATTCTTTATTATCTATGAAAATCTCCTTGTGTTTCATATTCAAGAGATTTACTTTATTAGAGTTTGCTTTGGACTTTGATCCAATTATCTATGGCCAGGATAGCAGGAGCACATGGGGTCACTTACAAGAAAAAATTCTTGATAGATCGTCACAGAGTTTTGGGCTTTTTTTCAGCACAGTTTGGGGGCTCTAAGTAAAAAATGCTGAAGATTATTTTCACCTAACTCCTCATTTTTTTAGCCATTTTATCACAATTAGCTACACTTATTTACCATGTCTCATTACATACTCTGGCATTCTAAATATCAAGAAAGAACTAAGCCTTAAAGAGAATGGATTTTGGCTGGGCATGGTGGCTCACACCTGTCATCTCAGCACTTTGGAAGGCAGAGGCAGGAGGATCACGAGGTCAAGAGACCGAGACTATCCTGGCCAACATGGTGAAACCCCGTCTCTACTAAAAATACAAAAAAGAAAAAAAAAAAACTGGGTGTAAAAATACAAAAAAATTAGTAGTCCCAGCTACTAGGGAGGCTGAGGCAGGAGAATCGCTTGAACCTGGGAGGCAGAGGTTGCAGTGAGCCGAGATCACACCACTGTACTCCAGCCTGGCGACACAGCAAGACTCCGTCAAAAAAAAAAAAAAAAAAAAAGATGGATTCTTTATTGTATGGTAGAAAACACATAAGCTCAGAGTGATAAATGCCTGTTCTATGTTACACAGTGAGATAGTATGTAGAACTGAGGTTATATATCAAGTTTTCTTACTCCTGTCTGGTAACCTGTTACACCTATTACCTATGATATTAGTCCATTCTCACATTGCTATCAAGAACTACCTGAGACTGGGTAATTTATAAAGGAAATAGGTTTAATTGGCTCATGGTTCCACAGCCTGTACAAGAAGCATGGCTGGGAGGCCTCAGGAAACTTACAGTCATGGCAGAAGATGAAGAGGGAGTCGCATCTTACATGGCTGGAGCAGGAGGAAGACAGAGTGAAGGGGGAGGTGCTACACACTGTTAACCAACCAGATCTTGTGAGAACTCACTTACTATCTCGAAAACAGCAAGGGGGGATATCCGTCCTCATGATCTAATCACCTCCCACCAGGCCCCTCCTCCAACTTTGGGAATTACAATTTTGACAGGAGATTTGGGCAGGGACACAAATCCAAACCATGTCATGTATGAATTTTTGAAGTTGTAGAGTTAGGGACCTCACCCTTTATTTATATAAATCTTGAATTAACAAGTTTTGCAAAAATTAGTTCTTCCAGGGTTGAAACATATGCTTTAAAAATCTTTCTAAAACAATAACAATAATAAAAAATATTATTTAAAATTAATTATTTCACAACCTCCCTTACCCAACTTTACTCCATGATGTAGTCAAAGTGAGATATGTTTAAAAGCAAATCAGATTAAGTCACCTCACTCCTTAAAACGTGTCCCAATAATTCTACTATCTTCTGAAAAAGTTCAAATTTCTGTTCGTTTCTGAATGGTCTTTTCTGAATGTGCTCCATTCACATTCTTAGTGAAATTTAGTTTTGGTGGAGAAAACACACCCTGCCCTCCAAAGATGCTGAAACCACTCACTCAGGGCTGCCTTCTGCTTCCTCTTCTGTCTTCTTTCTCTAACTAAATTGTTTTCATGAACATTGTTCTAGTCACTTATTTACATATACTTACACTACATATAAACTAAGACTGTGTGCCTCAGAAAGGCAGGACAGTCAGCACCTTTTTTACCGATAGTTTACAAAGAAATAAATCAAGAGCAAAAAATTTCCGTGAAGCCAGGATGCTGAGGAGAGGGGTACAAGGAAAGGGTAGAAAAGGGTAGTCCTGACCTCCTAGGAATCTGCAGCTAGAAAAGCTCTGAAACTTTTTGAAATGCAAGAGGATCTACGTCTTAGGAAAAAGGAGAAGCATATTTTAATAATGAACAGAAGAGTTTTAATATTGGAAACAAGTTTTAAATTCAAAAATAATACTGGTAAATCAACAAAAAGTAATAGATTTATTTGCATTTGATTATGATTACTTAAAAGTGGTTAATTAGAATTTATGACATGAAATTTATTGGGACAAAATAACATAATCTGAACATTCAAACCATGTATGAAAGTGATTGAATTAACAACATCCTTGAAATTAATCTAAGTTCACTTAAAATCTAACTATATACATCTATAAGAAAATTTCTAATCTCCTTCCTGTTTCTTCCACTTTATATACTTTCAACAAAATTAATTTGCATATTTTCTGACAGCTTAATTTTTATTTCATTTGATTGTACTTTCCTACCTTGGCTAAATACATATTTCAAAACTAGCTCAAATATAAAAATATTTCTATTACAGAAAAATAGCATCAACCATATTGTGTTTTGAATCTAGACTGTTGATTATTTATAACAGCTGTTTAATTAATAGGGTCAAAATTGTTTAAGAGACTGTATGGCAGCAAACATATAGCAGACCCGTTGAGACCAAAAATTTCATTTACAAAATATATTTGGGTTTAAATAATGACATAGAAGAAATGAAAGTCAAAAGATTAAACCAGAAGTCTATGATAATTATGTTTAAAGTGCTCTGCAAACAGTCCAGAAAAGTAAAATGCACTGTCATTTTAAAAATTTCAGTAAGTGATTCCTTACTGAGATAGGACTTTCAAATGTATGGGTTTGCTGCAAGTTTTATACTGATTCAGTGTTTTTCCTAACAGCTGGATTTTGATTTAATAAAGTAGTTACATTTGAATTTGTTCCCTGAGCTTTCTTGGATTTATTGAGGAAATGCAATTATTAAAATGACACTGAGTCATAGTTTTTCCTTATTAAAATGCTATTTCTTTTTTCTTCTACCTCTTCTTTTTTTTTCCTCTTTTTTTTTTTTGGAGAAGGATTATCTTTGCCTAAATGCCAATAACCCTTAATTGAATGCTGGTTTTTAAAATGTCAATTTTCACTTTTTTTTCTACAGAAGAAATATTATATGTCTGTATTAAAAGCTTTTTTATTAGTAATACATGACACAAAGTTGGCAGATAGACTTTTAATAAAGTATTTGCACTTTTTTAAGATGTTGACAATTTTGTTTTATAATTACTTTTAATTATATAGAAATATCTGTGTGTGTATATATATATGCACACATATGTGTTTGTATAAATGTGCTTAAATATATATGTATTAAAAGTCACATATATGTGTATATACATCTCTCATTCTGAGGAAGGTTCTGCGAGCATCAATTGGCTTCTGACTTAGCAAGTTTGTGGTTGGTGGAGATGCTTCCAAAAGGCTTATGGTTCTAGTCCACCCATTGCTACCTAATGGTTTCATGGTATTTCTGTAAATTTTGTTTATAATTGACATATGATACTTCCAATAAATGGGGTACACTTTGGACACAAGTATACATGATGTAATGATTGAATCAGAGTAGTTAGTATATCCATTGACTCATTTCATTGTGGTAAGAACATTCAAAACCCTCTCTTCTAGCTATTTTGAAATAAACGATAGAATATAGTTAACCTTAATCACTCTACTGTGAAACAGTAGACTCTACTGTGAAACAGAACACCACAACTGATTCCTTCTAGCTACCTACAACTTAGTCCCCGTTGATCAATCTCTCCCCATGTCCTCCTTCCTCTGACCCTCTTCGACCTCTGGGAACTTGAGGAGGATGAGATCATGTTGAGACTCATAAATAATCACAGTGCTAGCCAGAGCTAAGTTAACATAAACAGAATCAGTATGGAGAAAATTCCAGATTCAATGTGAGCAGTACCACCCACCACCAGCACAAGGCAATCTCATGGGAACTATATCAGTGTTCAAACTGCCCCAGCTCATGGGAACTATATCAGGGTTCAGACTGCCCCAGTACCTGAGACTGTCTAACACTGCCAATGCCAGAGAACTATGTTAGTTGTCTTTCTTGTGGGCATCTCATGCGGAACCTTCATAAAAATAGCTAGTATCCAACCTTTTGGTACCAGGAAGGGTATCTCTCTGTAACTCCAGGTGTGTTCAGACCCTCACTGCCAACATGGGAATAAGGGTGATAATCCCTTTCATTGGCTTCAGACACTCTTAAGATCTCTTGAACTGGGTGGGTGGGTTGATGTTGGAGTGGTGTGTGGTGTGGACAGAGATGAGCTAACCCCATAGCTATGTTAGTGTTGGATTGAAAGGAATCTCTAGGGGTCTCTCCAAAAGCCTTGGTTCATAAGCATATTTATAAGCATAAGATATATCCTCTAAAGGCCTTAAAGACAATCAAGGCAAGTTCTCAAGAAACTTAATTTATAATACAAGCAAACTTTGATATGAGAGAAAACTAACTTAGTAAATATTTATGAAACAATTACAACCTTACATTAATATGTATATATATATAATGTGAAAAAGAAAAGGAAGAAACTGTGCAGAACCTAATTTGGATGAACGAGTCAGTGACGGTTATGGATTAAGGTTGAACTAAAATATATGCATTTGCCATTTGGTGTATTCAAGGCTTTCTCTCAGTCTTATTCTTCTAACACTAAAGAAAATATTGATTGTGGAGGCTTTCCCAAACCTGCAGGACTTTTCTGCAGCATAGACAGTCTATTGGCTCTGTGGTAGGAATTTTTTGGAGATGGTGCAAGGAATGCTATTCTATTTTTATTTTTTATTTATAGAGTTGGTTTTAGAAACTTAAGTTACTTGTATTTGCTGACATTCTTTTTATGTTTGTTACAATGCTTCACTGAAGCTGGTATTATATAAAATGGTTTAAAATATGAACATTCTGAAAACTTTTTCACATTTGTTGTATTCAAAGAGTTTTGCTCCAATATGAATTATTTGATATAAAAGAGAATGAGCTACAGAAGATGATAGTAAATGCCTTATAGTTCTTAGGATGCTGCTCAATATTTTATACCCACATGGATACACAAACATAAATATAAAAATATGCATATAAAATATACATAATGAAATCCATACATATAGTAGATTCTACTTTTCTTATTTTAACAGCTCAAGTGATATGATTCTGTGTATCTTTAAATGACCTTCTTAATGCAAAATAACATACATCTAAATTATCCACTGTTTTCTGTTTTATATTTTACTTTTGGTTTTTATGATACGAAGGTCAGTAATTTGTATATTGAATTTAAATAATAACATTTAGAATAATGACTAAAGCTTTCCAAATGTTGCATGTTCATAAAAAAATCAAGGCAATACAAATGTAGAAAGAAGAAAGTAAAAAAAAAAATTACAAAAACGTAACTCTCACTCTCAAAATCCACACCAGCAATAACTATTATTAGCGTTAAATGCACATCATCTTATGAATCTGTCTACACATATTCCAATAGAAGAATGGGAAATACATGCATACAAATGGATATAAAATTAAAGTTGAACACAGAATTACATTGTTAATCCTATTTTTCGTTTAAAATATATTAAGCATAAGTGTCCTTGAATTCCAAATAATAAAAGCAACTGCCTGAGGTATTACTAAAATTGTTTTCAATACTTATATCCTCAAGACACATTAATTTGCGAAATATCTTCTAAGATATAAAATATGCAAATTATAACATCACATTTCAGTTTTAGATAATTTATTGGGTCCATTATGAGAGATGTGTGATTTAATATGCTTATATCTCTTTAGTTGTTTTCTCATACTTTTTGCTAGTTATAATACTATTATTAACATAATTATTGTGATTAACTCCTAAACATCTGTATCAGTTACATTTCTAAATTTAAAGATAATTCCCAGCGAACTTTATAATCTGTTTTTAAATGGACTTGGGGCTCTTTGCTGCACTAGTTCTTTTTATTTTGTCTTCTTTTTTCATCTTTTGGCAAATATTCAAATTAATTTTACTTAAAAAATATTTTTATGTCTTACATTCCATAAATTCTCTTATGGTTGCTAGTTTTCTTTTTTCTTTTATTTTACTATGCACATTAAATCAGATTACATTATATTACATCTCTTCTAAAGAAATACCACCCAGCCAGGTGTGGTGGCTCAGGCCTGTAATCCTAGCACTTTGGGAGGCCAAGGCGGGTGGATCACCTGAGGTCAGGAGTTTGAGACCAGCCTGGCCAACATGGTGAAACCCTGTCTCTACTAAAAATACAAAAATTAGCTGGGCTTGGTGGCAAGTGCCTGTAATTCTAGCTACTTGGGAGGATGAGGCAAGAGAATTGCTTGAACCCAAGAGGTGAAGGTTGCAGCAAGCCAAGGTCGTGCCACTGCCCTCCAGCCTGGGTGACAGAGTGAGACTCCATCTCAAACAAAACAAAACAAAAACAAAAATAAAACAAACCAAACAAACAAACAAAAGAACTACCACCCAAAGAGGCGTTTATGTGCAAAGATATCCATTGTGGCATAGATTTAAATGTAAAAAACCTAGAAACAACTTAGATGTCCAAAACTAAGAGAAAGATAAATGATAGATGAGAACAATATATAGTGACTACAAGTGAGTAGAGTAGTAATAGATTGTCCCTTAAAATGGTACTTTCAACATAGGATATTATGATAAAATAAATTTGAGATAAGATCTATAATTATATTTACATCTATTAATATTGGTATTAAATTGAGATGGGAGGCATTTCCTTCCTTGTCATGACAGAACATCATTTCAGAAACATTGACCAACTGTTGAGTTTCTAGAAGTAGGTACTCAGTTGGTGACATGTTTTGAACCTGTGCATTTTCAAGATTATGTGAAATACCTAGAGAAGATAAGGCTGAGAATGTTAGGAAAGTGGGAGGGCTAAATTTAATGACTTAATATCATTAAAGCACTGTACTTCTCTTTCATGGGTATTTGCAAAGATCAAAAAGAGTCCTGCTTTAATACTTTCCCACCTATGAAAGTATAACTCCACCACCTTGTAGTCCAGTTAAGCACAGCTAACTAGACAAGAGATGGACACCTAAGAGGTGACAATCATATTCTGTCTCAGAACATGAAGCCTTTCTTTGCTGCTAAGTAGCCTGAGGAGAGAATTAGAAAATAGAAAATAGAAAAGAATGAAGATCGTGTACAGAAAGAAGCTGTTTGGTGTCCTTGCAACTTTTCAATTACTAGCTCCAGCTACTTCCTGCTAGGTTCCTGCCTCGGGTTATATTAAATGTATATGAATTCCAATAACAAATTCCACCTTCAGCAGCACTTTAAAAATTCATGAGAGTAATAGAGAATAGACCTGCTTTATTTGCTCCAGAGATCACAACAAAGGCCAATGATGGATTTTTCAGGAAGGCAGATGTTGAAATATTTAGATTTTTTTCCCTAGGCAGATAAAACTTTAAAAAAGCAGAATAGGTGATCTTGTGAGCCTTACCCTCACCAGCAGGACTTAACAAGAGGCTATGTGACCTATTTTTTTTTTTTCATTTCATTCTTAATTGAATGTTTATGAGGATTTTTTAAAATTATACTTTAAGTTTTAGGGTACATGTGCACAATGTGCAGGTTAGTTACATATGTATACATGTGCCATGCTGGTGGGCTGCACCCATTAACTTGTCATTTAGCATTAGGTATATCTCCTAATGCTATCCCTCCCCCCTCCCCCCACCCCACAACAGTACCCAGAATGTGATGTTCCCCTTCCTGTGTCCATGTGTTCTCATTGTTCAATTCCCATCTATGAGTGAGAACATGCAGTGTTTGGTTTTTTGTCCTTGCAATAGTTTACTGAGAATGATGATTTCCAATTTCATCTATGTCCCTACAAAGGACATGAACTCATCATTTTTTATGGCTGCATAGTATTCCATGGTGTATATGTGCCACATTTTCTTTTTTTTTTTTTTTTATTATACTTTAAGTTTTGACAGAGACATCCAGAAGACTGCTTTGTTAAGTGAGAGGATGGGCTGGGTACCTGAAATCCCTCTTCCAACAACTAAAGTTGAAGAGCGGGAAAAACAATGTATCTGATGAGACTTTTGTCATAGTCCTGTGTGTTAACAATGTATTAGTACGTAAAGTTTTTAATGTTGCTGACAAGTCAGGTGGCATAGATAATGCCACTGTAAAATATTTTCAAGAGGGCAAAATTTTTGAGAAGGTAATTTTAGTAATACATTTGATAAATAATTTTGCAACATCACATTGCCTTGAAGGTCATGCAACTTCACATCAATGAATTGGAGACTAAAGATTGGAAAGAAATACTTGGCTGGGTGCCATGGCTCACGTCTGTAATCCTAGCATTTTGGGACGCCAAGGCAGGCGGATCACAAGGTCAGGAGCTCAAGACCAGGCCTGGCCAATATGGTGAAACCCCGTCTTTACTAAAAATACAAAAAAAATTAGCCCAGCGTGGTGGCAGGCACCTGTAGTCCCAGCTACTCGGGAGGCTGAGGCAGGAGAATTGCTTGAACCCAGGAGGCGGAGGTTGCATTGAGCCGAGATCATGCCACTGCACTCCAGCCTGGGCAACAGAGCGAGACTCTGTCTCAAAAAAAAAAAAAAAAAAAGAAAGAAATAGTTACAGAATGGACATCATACAAGAATATAAGTTCTAGAGAAGCCCTGCAGTCAATATCATGAATTGATGTTGAGTAGGAAAAAACACTTTCCCTAAAAAGCTTTAAATATTTTAGTAGTACCTTTGGCTTATTATGGCAAATAAGTAAATAATTAATTTTATAAATGTGTTAGTCATGGTTTTAAGAAAAATGATAATGCTTAGAGGATTAAATTAGAAACCAGATTTAGAAATAATAAGTGCCAAATGACAATTCTATTCTTTGACAGGCATTGTAGAAAACATCTCATTTATTCATCATAATCTCAAACAAGTATTATTATCCAAGTATTATAGATGAGAAATCTAAGTCTCGAAAAGTTAAATTTCTTGACTAATGACAGAAAGGTGTAACCAGGATTTAGATTCAGATATAGCTGGGTCAAGATGAGTAATGCTGGCTACTGTAACCAATGATCCAAAAATATAAGTGGATTAAAATGACAAAGTATCATTTCTCCCTCATTTCACAGTTCAATGTGTCACAGTGAGATTTTCTGCATTTCGTTAATCAGCAAAGGAAGACTGAGAATCTGGAGGACTTGCTAGTTTGGGAGTCAACCTAGATACAGCATACATTGTTAAGGTAGGTAGTTGGTCAGACATGAACAGGGCAGAAAAAGGCTCCCCCCATCCCGACACACACACACACCAGCAATGTCAGGTGACCCTCAGGTGATGGTCAGGCAGTTGCTAACGATCTCTCTAAAATAGCAACTAGTCACAGCTGGACCAGGGAAAGGCAGTCTCCCAACAGATAGAAAAATCCTGAAACTGGTGATCAGCAGTTTCTTGATAAGATCTCAGGAGTTGGGTGAGCGGCTCAAGCACTCGCACTAAGAAGCAAAATGGAGCATTTGACTGGTAAGGGAAGAACGCGTCAAGTGAGCGTGTGTACAACTCCAGTAAACACACTGCGCTTGTGGCCCCTCCCAAGTGTTAGCAGGCCACTGCGCACACGAACAGGACAGCGCAGCCCAAGGGAAGAATCAGAAGGAACACAAGACCCCAGAAGCATGCCTACATATAAAACCCCAAGTTAAAGGTCAAACAGTGCTCTTGATCTCTCAAGTCTCCCGCTTGACACTCTTCCAAGTGTACTTGACTTCCTTTCATTCCTACTCTAAAGCTTTTTAATAAATGTTCACACCTGCTCTAAAATTTGCCTTGGTCTCTCCTTCTGCCTTATGCCCCTCAGTCAATTTCTTTCTTCTGAGAAGGTGAGAATTGAGATTGCCACAGACCCAGACATGTATGAATTGGCCACTGCTAACAACATCACTTTCCCTGGCCAGAGCCCTGTTACACAGGGGCTGGGGAATATCTATTATACCCCTGGTATGTACAGCACCAACTACCTATCTTGAGTATTTCATTTTATAATTAATCATTATAACTACCTACATGTATTGTGTTGTAAGCAGTCAGGCCTTTATTCTTTTTATATAGGAAAGAAAATAGGAAACAAAAAAGCAATTATTTGGTCTGACACAGAAAATTAAGTGGATACACTCAGCTCATGAGGCTTTTAAAAAACAAATCACCAGAATACTAATCATTCAAGGTTTTTAAAAGTAAAGAATTGGGTTCTTTGTCAAACCCAAAGAAAAAATGTAAAAGGATAACATTTTCAGGTTATTTTGTCATATATTGCTATATTGAAGAAATTTAAAATATTTTGTTGTTTTATTTAACTGTGACTTATTTCATAGCCTTAAATTAGTGAGTGGGTCATCCCACACTTCATAGACATTTTCATGAACTGTTATCAGAATGTTTGAACATTTTGATAGTGTCTTGCGTGTATTGACTTGCATAATGAGAAGTAAGAAATATATTTTTATGGTACATGGGAAAAGAAACCACGTAAGATAACTAAATTTCTTAGTTTTGTCTTATACATTATTTTAAATATTTTTATTAAAGTAATATTTATTTATCATAAAAATGCTAAACTTCCACAAAACTGATAGTGAAGAGACATTCTGGTAATTCCAAGACTTGTACAAACTATGCACAATATGTATTGTATTTGGAAAAGAGGAAGAGTTTATATAAGTAGCAGTTTTTTAAAAATTAACTTTTTTTCTATTATCCACTACACATTAACATACACACATCCACTGAAAATAAGCTACAACCATACTGTCTAGAAAAGCATTTTCTAGATGGATTTTTTCCACATTTAGTGTTTTACATAACTGCTAATACTTAACAAGTACAATTAACAATAACATTTGATTGCCTTTAAACAAAGATGAGTTTTTTTTCCTCAAAGTAAATTTTAGATATCAAAACCTACACTTATAAAATTTAAAACTTCGGACAGTTTAAATATTTCCAATGAAAACCATTGAAAACTTCCCAGATATTCTTTATATTCCAAGTCCATTTTCTTAATTATCCAGTGCGAACTCCTTCCAAGATTTTCCGGTCTCTCTCACCAGTGGGCCTTTCTGTGGTGCTGGCCACATGCTTGTCTTTGCTTGTTTCATTGCTGTCTCCATTATGCTATGCTGTGGCTGACTGTTATCTTGGCATCAGATCCTCTGTTTAAAGCCCTTCAACCTATTCCTTCCTCTTCCTTTTTGTTTGTACTTTTCTCACCCCAATCTTTGTTTTTATTGGCTTCCTAATGCTGACTATGTTTAGTGAAGGATTTATTCAGCACTTGTGTAATCACAGGAAATCCTTCACCAACCAATACATTCTTAAAATTGCTACAGGCATAACTTGTTTTCTTCTGCTTCACTTTATTGCACTTCGCAGATATCACTTTTTTTTTTTTTTAACTAATATAAGGTTTGTGACAACTCTGCATGGAGCAAGTCAACCTGCTACGTTTCTCCAACAACTTGCACTCACTTCATGTCTCTATCACATTTTGGTAATTTTTGAAGTATTTCAAACTTTTTCACTATTATTGTATTTGTTATGATGATCTGTTTCCAGTGATTGTATGAGGCTGCTATTATAATTGCTTTGGGGCATGGTGAACTGCACCCATATGAGACAGCGAACTTCATTGAAAAATGTGTGTGTTCTGACAGTCCCACTGACCAGCCATTTCCTCATCTCTCCTCTTCTTCTCTGGCCTCTGTATTACCTCAGACACAATGGTATAGAAATTAGACCAATTAATAACCCGACAATGACTTCTCAGTGTTCAAGAGAAAGGAAGAGTGGCATATTTATCACTTTAATTCAAAAGCTAGAAATGATTAAGCTTAGTGAGGAAAGAATGTCAAAAGCTGAGATTGGCTGAAAGCTAGGCTTCTTGTGCCAAACAGCCAAGTTATGAATTTAAAGGAAGAGTTCTTGAAGGAAACTAAAAGTGCTACTCCAAGGAAGACACAAATGAAAAGAAAGTGAAACAGCCTTATTGCTGACAGGGAGAGAGTTTTAGTGATCTGGATAGAAGATCAAACCAGTCAAACATTCCCTTAAGCCAAAATCTAATCCAGAGCAAGGCCCTAAAACTCTCTTCAATTCTGTGAGAGAGATGAAGCTGTAGAAAAAAAGTTTGAAGCTAACAAAGGTTGAGTCATGAGGTTTAGGAAAAGAAGCCATCTCCAGAACATAAAATACAAGGAGAAGCAGCAAGTGCTGATGTAGAAGCTGCAGCAAATTATCCAGAAGATCTACCTAACATCATTGATGGCGACTGCACCAAACAACAGATTTCCAATGTAGACAAAACAGCCTTATATTAGAAGAAAATGCCATCGAGGACTTTCATAGCCAGAGAGGAAAATCAATGCCTGGCTTCAAAGCTTCAAAGGACAGGCTGACTCTTTTGTTAGGGGCTAATGAACTGGTGACTTTAAGTTGAAGCTGATGCTCATTGACCATTCTGAAAATCCTAGGCTTTTAAGAATTAAGTAAAATCTACTCTGCCTGTGCTCTGTAAATGGAACAACAAAGCCTAGGTGACAGCACATCTGTTTACAGCATGATTTCCTAACTATTTTAATCCCACTGTTGAGACATTACCCGGACAAAAACATTTCTCTCAAAATGTTACTGCTCATTGACAATGCACCTGGTTACCCGAGAGCTCTGGGGGAGGTGCACAAGGAGATTAATACTGTTTTCATGCCTGATAACATCCATCTCCAGCCCATAGATCAAGGAGCAGTTTTGACTTTGTTCAAGTCTTGTTATGTAAGAAATATGTTTTGTAAGCCTATAGTGGCTATAGAGTGTGATTCCTCTGATGGACCTGGGTGAAGTCAATTGAAAACCTTCTGGAAAGTATTCACCATTCTAGATGCCATTAAGAACATTTGTGACTCATAGGAGCAGGTCAAAATATCAACATTAGCAGGAATTTGAAAGAAGTTTATTCCGACCCTCATAGATGACTGTGAGGGGTTAAAGACTTCAGTGGAGGAAGTAACTGAGGATGTGATGGAAATAGAAACAGCACAAGAATTAGAAATGGAGCCTGAACATGTGAGTGAATTGCTGCAATCTCATGATAAAACTTGAATGGATGAAGAGTTGTTTATTACAGATAAGCAAATAATATAATTTCTTAAGACAGAATCTACCCCTAGTGAAGATACTGTGAACATTGCTAAAATGATAACAAAGGATTTAGAATATTACATAGACTTAGTTAATAAAGCAGTGGCAGGATGTGAGAAAATTAACTCCAATTTTGAAAGAAGTTCTACTTTGGGTAAAATGCTGCCAAACAGCATGCTATGTTACAAAGCACTATTTCATGAAAGGAAGAATCAGTGTGTAAACCTCACTGTCTTTTTTTAAGAAATTGCCACAGCCACCCCAACCTTCAGAACCACCACCCTGATTACTCAGCAGCCATCAACATGGAGGCATGCCGCTCCACTAACCAAAGGATTGTGACTTGAAGACTCAGATAATCGTTAGCATTTTTTAGCAATAAGGTATTTTTTCATAAAAGTGTATACATATTTTAGACATAACTTTTACATGCACTGGTCAACCAAAACATTCACGTGATTCGCTTATTTCGATATTGGATTTATTGCAGTGGTCTGGAACTGGAACTTTTTTTTGAGATGGAGTCTTGCTCTGTCACTCAGGCTGATGTGCAGTGGCACAATCTCGGCTCACTGCAACCTCCGCTTCCTGGGTTCGAGCGATTCTCCTGTCTCAGCCTCCCGAGTAGCTGGGACTACACACGTGTGCCACCACACCTGGCTAATTTTTGTATTTTTAGTAGAGACAGGGTTTCACCATGTTGGCCATGCTGGCCTCAAACTCCTGGCCTCAGGTGATCCACCTGCTTCGGTCTCACAAAGTGCTGGGATTACAGTCATGAGCCACTGTGCCCTGCCCTGCAACTGTTAATACCTCCCAGGTACTGGAACTGTTAATATCTCCCAGGTATGTCTGTCTCAAATATTGTAGACTTTTTCATAAGTACCTGACTAACTTTGACTTGTTATATTTCTTTTGTGTTCTCATAATCTCTCTGTGATTTTGAACTTGTTGCCTGTATTGTTGCTTCGATATATCTGTTCCCATCAAGACTGCCAATCTTGAGTGAGTTTTTCATGTAGTCATGTATCCTTTGAAGCTGAGACTCCATTGATATTTCTTGTTCTTCTGGCTTCTTCCTTTGTCTTTATTTTGCTGCACAGTTTCCATTTGTTCCTATTGCATATGTTTTATAGATGCTGCTTCTTTCTTATGTTGGCCTATCAGAATATTACTTCTGTGAATAGCCCGAATATTTTTTCATCTTTTCTCTTTTTCTAATTTTTTCACCTTCTTGATCGTCTCTTTCTCCTTCAGAATCAGATGTTGAGATAATTCTTGCTGAGGTAATTTTGTCACTGATGATTCAACTTCTTTCTTCCTTTATTTGAGCTTTTTCTTGGCTTTTCTTCTTCCTTCTGCCCTCTTTATCCCTTAAGCTGCTTTTCTCTTGACCTTTTTTTCTTATTTTTATCTTCCTCACTTGCCATGCTGCTCTCTGAAGGACAGACCATTCACTATTTCGGGTTTGCCTTTGATTTTGGAGCCTTGACTTATGTAGTTGCAGTTTTGCCTGTTTTTGATTCATTTTTAGATTAAGAGATGTTTTCACAACTCCTGCATCCTCATTTTCTACTTGTTTTCTGTCTTTCTATTCTGGAAGCTCTCAGAGTGGTTCTGTCAATTACTTTAGTCATATCCTTTTTGCTGCCTTTTTCTTCATGGTCAATATCTTCCTTTTAATCATTAGTTCCTTTCACTTCAACTTCAATATCAGATGATGTGCTTGATTGTTTAGTTGATGTCTATGGATTTGAAATTTTTAACTTTGGATTGTTATCTTTCTGCCTGAAGCCTTCATTAAAACCTGTCCATTTAATTGGTTTGCTATACTTTTCCTTTTCTGAGTAGGGAAATAAATTCCTTGGTCCTAAAAGAACAGTCTCATGAGTTGCACAAAAGAAAATGGGTAACTTATTTGTGCATGGCCTTGCAGCTCCATCAGGAACTTCATCTAAAGTTGACCCTTGATGATAACTTTCTTCTTCGTGAATATTAAGCCTCCAGTTTTGTAAGTGTGAGGCATATTCCAGCAACAGGTGTCCAACTCCAGGAAGAAGCTGTGGAGGTGTGGATATAGAGGGGATTGGGTGAAGTGGTTAGGTGTGAAGAGAGACAGCAAGCCAGTTTGTGAGCCTAGGCCTAAGGAGGGGGAGGATGATAATTTGTATGTTAAGTTGCTGACATCCTTGTCATCATTCTTATGATTTCACTATATTTGTAGATGGTGCATCCAATAATATGCCAGTTCCCAAATTTCCAAACTGCTGAAAAGTCCCTCTTTTTTCACCTCAGCCACCCACTTCAAGATCATAACCTAGATTTTATCAGTACCAATAATTGTATCATTTCCAAAATCTCAATTTCAAGCATCCCATTCCCTGTTTATAAGCTCTTAATTTCCTATCTCTGGTTCTCCTAGTTACCCAGCTCTAATAATCATTTGTACTTTGTCCTGCGGTGGGGTTTACCACCTTTGGATTGTCATTCCTCGTGGTCTTCCTTACCTAGCTTAGGTTTCTTTCATCCATCCTTAACTCTCTTCTTCCTCTTTTCATTCATTGAACTCACTCAGTTCTTCACTTACATATGACTGCATTCTAGACTCTAAATGAGAAAAACAGAGAACCATGTTTACTGTTGTCATACAAAATTCAAGACAAAAACCCTCAGATGTGTCCTCAGTGTTACCATGCAATGCTCTTTCATTTCTCTCCCACCTCACTGGGTAATCCTACCTCTGCTTTTCACATCCTCAGCGAATGATATTGTTTTTCAATCACTGTGAAAATACAAGTGAATGGGAAAATAATTTCCATTCTTTTACCAATATGCCTACCACTTACTTTAATCCATAGCTCTTTGCTGCCTGCTCTTCTGTCACCTTAGATAAACTACCTATGCTGCACAGGCCACTTGGTTCCATCACATGTATTTTCTCCAAGGCTTCACTCTTGCAGTTGTCTCTTTCTCTCTTGCATGATCAATTTCCCCCTTCTTACTAGAACATTGACAGCAGCATTTAGATAAGCCATATTTCTCATCTTAAAACCATTATTCTTGACCCCCGAATTTCCTTTGATATAAGTTCACTTCACAAATAAGTTGAAAGTTATGTATGTTCCTCTAAATTTCCATTTTCACAAATTCTTTGAATCTCAGTCAGTTCGTTATACACACCATTCATCTGATATCCCTCAAGTGTAGGTCATAAAAGACCTCCACTTTTTGATAGTTCACTTTAACAGGTGTGAGGGATATCTTATTGTGCTTTTAATTTGAATTTCCCTGATGAGTAGTGATATTGAGTGTTTTTCATATATCTGGACATTTCTAAGTCTTCTTTGGAGAAAGAGGACAAACGTTGGTGAGGATGTGAAGAAAAGGGAACCCTGGTACATTCATGGTGAGAATGTAAATTAATGCAGTCATTATGGAAAACAGTATGGAGATTCATGTAAAAACTAAACATAGAACTACCGTATGATCTAATAATCCCACTTGTGAATGTATATCCATAGTAATTAAAATGACTATGCCAAAGAAAAAGTTGCTCCCATGTTCACTAAGGCATTATTCACAATGGACAAGACATGGATCAATCTAAGTGCTCATCAATAGATGGATGGATAAAGAAAATATGGATGTAGGCGGGTCACTTGAGAGTAGAAGTTCAAGACCAGCCTGGCCAACATAGCAAGACCCCATCAAAAATTAGCTGGGCATAGTGGCACACACCTGTAATCCCAGCTACCACTTGGTTGGCTCAGGTATGAGAATCATTTAAACCTGGGAGGTGGAGATTGCACTGAGCTGAGATTGCGCCACTGCCCTCCAGCCTGGGCGACAGAGCCAGACTCTGTCTCACAGAAAAAGGAAGAAAAGAAAAGGAAAAAGAAAAGAAAATGTATCTACATACAGTGGAATGCTATAGGGACTTAAAAAGGAAATTCTGTCATTTGTAACATTATAGATGCACCTGGAGGTAATTATGCTAAGTGAAATAAGTCAGGCACGGAAAGATAAATATTGCATAATCTCACTTATAGGTGGAATCTAAAAAGTTGAACTCACAGAAGTAGAGAGTAGAGTGGTGATTACCAGAGGCTGGAAGCCTGGGGGTTGGCATGGGGAAAAGGGAAAAGTTGGCCAAAAGGTTACAAAGTTTAGCAGAGAAGAGCAATAAACTTTAGTACTCTATTCATAGC
Organism: Pan paniscus; assembly: GCF_029289425.2. Lineage (NCBI taxonomy): Eukaryota > Metazoa > Chordata > Mammalia > Primates > Hominidae > Pan > Pan paniscus. Next base: position 173,022,096 of record NC_073252.2, on the reverse strand, counting down.
TTAATGACCATAGTTAATAATAATGTGTTGTATATTTTCAAACTGCTAAAAGAATAGACTTTAATCTCACCACAAAAAAATGATGTGAGGGGATGGATATGTTAATTAGCTTGATTTAATCATTCCAAAATGTAGACCTGCACCAAAATATTACATTGTACCCCATAAATATATATAATTATTATTTGTTTATTTTAAAATACAATACCTCCACATCACTGAGCCCAGCAGTAATTTCATGGTTCTCATCTTAATTATCAGCAGCATTTGACATAGTTAATTGTGTGCTGCTTCTTTTTAAAAATATTTTATTTTTTAATTGACAAATAATAATTGCACATATTCATGGAGTACCTAGTGATGTTTCAATACATCTAATATATAGTTATCAGATCAGGGAAATTAGCATATCTGTCACCTCAAACATTTATCATTTCCTTGTGTTGGGGACATTATTCTCCTTCTAGCTACCTGAACCTATATATTATTATTAATTATAGTCATCCTGCAGGGTTATAAAACCCTAGAACTTATTCCTTCTATCTAGCTGTAATTTAGTATCCTTTAGCAACTCTCTCCCCATCTCCCTATCCCCCCTAATCTTTCCAGTTTCCATTTTACTTTTTACTTCTATGAAATCAATTTTGTTTAGCTTCCATATATGAGTGAAAACATGCAACGTTTAACTCTGTTCCTGGCTTATTTCACTGAGCATAATATCCTCCAGTTCCATCCATGTGGCCATGAATGGCAATATTTCATTCTTTTCTATAGATGAATAGTATTCCATTGTACTCTCCTTGAATCATCAGAATCTTTTAGCTGCTGGATACCACTCTCTTCTGCTTCCTCCCTCACCCATTTCACTAACCTTCATCCAATTCTTCTTAATTTTCCTAGCTCTAAATGTTAGAGTACACCAGGGCACAGTCTTTAACTCTTTTCTCTTATATTTATGCTTACTCTATAAGCAATCTCATCTAAACCATTGCATGTAAATATACTTAATGTGCTTCTCAGTTCCACAATTATGTCTTTAAATCCAGCTGAACTCTTGAATGATATATCTCACTACTTTTCCTTGGTAAATACATCACCATTCACTAAGCTGCGCATTTCAAAAATCAAATGTACCCCTAACTTCACCCTTTCTTTCGCTTCTATTAAATTCATGAGCAAATCACCTTTGCTGTATGTCAATTACATCCTGACTTACTGTTTTCTAAAAATGATTTATATCATAACATTAGTCCAAATTTCCATTGCAACCTCTTTTAACTTATTGTTTACCACCCATACTTGCGATGGCATACCCATCGTTACAAAATGGACCTTTAAAAATGTATCTCTGATTTTTTCTGCTCAGAATTCTACAGTGACTTCCCTACATACCTAAAATAACATGTAAACTTTTTTACAAGTGTGAGACCCTGCAGAGTCCAGACTCTAGCTACCACTCTTTTTTTTTTTTTCTCACTGCAAGCTCCGCCTCCCGGGTTCACGCCATTCTCCTGCCTCAGCCTCCAGAGCAGCTGGGACCACAGGCGCCCACCACCACGCCCGGCTAATTTTTTGTATTTTTAGTGGAGACGGGGTTTCACTGTGTTAGCCAGGATGGTCTCGATCTCCTGACCTCGTGATCCGCCTCCCAAAGTGATGGGATTACAGGCGTGAGCCACCACGCCCGGCCGACTCTAGCTACCACTCTTAATTCACATCCAATGTCTTTCTTTTTCACACACCGAACTCCAGTTATCCAGGCCTCTTAATGTTCCTTGAATACACATGGCATGCCTCAGAGTCTTTGTATTTACTGGGCTGTCTTCCCAGAACACAAGTGTATGAGGTTTGTATGGTTTATTTATTCACTTCCATCAGGTCTCTTATGAAGTAGCATCACATGATAGAGGATTGCTTGGATTATTCTGTCTCAAATGTCATCCTCAGTCATACTATATCTAATGCCTTATATAATTTTATTTTGAAATTTTTGCAACCTGATAGTGTATTATATTCTTAGTTCATTTAATGCCTCTCTCTAAGTAGGGGCTTTATCTGTTTTATTGACTGCTATATCTCTGTCAACTAGAAGGAGATTGACACATATTAAACACTGAATAAATATTTGTGAGTAAAGGAATAAATCAACTAATAATTTCCAAAAACATATTGCATATTAATCATTTCAAAACTAGCATGTTATACTAACTTTGCTATTTGTATTGATTTGGTCTCTGTATATGCTGGTGGTAGGAATGAAGAAATTTAACAAACTCTTATGTAGTACTTAATATGTACCAGCCACTGTTCCAAGCATTTTATACAAATATTAACTCTCAGTAACTAGCACTTTGCTCCAGGAATCTGTGCCACAGGTCAGGAACTACTTAAGCTTTGCCCCTCCTATCACTTAATCTTATGCCTCATTCATTCATTCATTAGTTGATGTTTCTCTCTCCCCATAATCTTTTTACCTGTTTGGTTTTATATGGACTGTTTGATTCCTAACGTTTTGGTTGTACGGACTTGACATCTGTACTACTTACTCAGCCTGTTCTTGGCCTTCTTGTCTAATCGCTCCTATGCATGCTAAATCAGTGTTGGAACTGTCTACCTGATTTGAACCTGGAACTTCTCAAAGCATGGTCTCATTTCTTGATAGTTTGATGACATCACACAGGTAAGACACTTTTTACCCTTACATGATTTAAACAAGTTGAGTGCTCAGTCTGTTTGTGCCCCCTCTATTAGGAAGGTATTTGCTTATAGGTGTCTTTGAGAAGCTTATTTATTTATCTACATGGGGAGACAAATTGAGTGGTTTATAAATGAGACATATATATGGGTGATATATGAGTGCCGTATTTTTATTACATAGTAGATACAAGGAATGAGAGTTCTATGAAATTAGTCACTTTTAAAAATAATGCCCTAAAATGTCAATACTATTGGAAAAGCAATGTTCTAATACTGCTTGTTGGAAGTATAAGTTAGCCCAACACTTGGGAAAAGCAATTTGGCATTATGAGTTAAATGTCCTTAAATTATTCATACACTACCTGGTAATTTTAATGTTAGAATTATATCCAAGAAAAGTAGTCTAAGTACAAGCTGTAGGCACAAATATGTTAATAATTGAATTATTTATGACTTGAAAAACTGCAAACAACTTACATGTCCCAAAGGAGGAATGTAGGAGAATAGATATAAATCCCAAGAAATATTGTACTGCCAATTCAATTATATATGAATAAATTTTAATAGCATGTATATAGCTTCTGAATAATTAGAAAAATGAGTTTATCAATTAGTGTCCTGGGGTGAAATAGATGGCATACTCCAGGTGGATCATTTGCACTGGTGGAGGGATTATTCACAAAGGTGTAGGAAACTACAAGGATTGGTGTGCCACCCTGAGGCTGTTAGACCTGAAGGAGCAATGGCTGGGAACAGTTACTGTGGAGACAGAACTATATGGAGAGATCTTCCTGTGGTTGGTTACCACACAGGGAGGAGAGGGTGGAATAAAAACCTTATTTTAGTCTTCTTCCTCTCTCCCCTTGTGGCTTGCTCACCGTTGGTTGAAGACTGGCTCACACAAGCTGCATGCAAGCTGGTCTCGCAGCTTGTGTACTGTCTGCCATGCACTTACAGGGAGAGACAGGCAGCTGATCCAGAGCTAAGCGCTGAAATTGACCAACATCAAGCATAATTTACTGCGCAAGCCTTCCTTGGAGATTGCAATCCTTCAATATACTCCATATTTCCAAAATAGCTATGTTAGACAGATTCAGTCAGTGCAATTGCTCTCCAGAAGGAAAACTGATTCCTGGTGATACCCCACTATCTTTCCAGAATCTTCCTGAAGAACTTTAAGCAGGGTAGTAATACAATAATATTTATATTTTCAAAAAGTCAAAGTAGGTATGAAAAATGTGCAGATGCAGACTGGGCAAGAGAGGCTGAGAGAATAATTAGGAGGCTGTGTATAGTCTGGAAGAGAGTTGACTAAAGCCATTACTTAGACTGTACAAGTGAGGGTGGAGAAAATGAGGAAGCAGAATACACAGGAGCTGTTGATTGAGTAAATGTGAGGTTTGCGGGAGAAGGAAGAGGCTCACTCTCAGGTTTCCGGCTTGGGCAATGGCAGCAGATAATTGTAATGTACTATAGTGCAGCTGTCCCTGAATAAGTATAAGTACCAAAAACTTCCACACCCCTTACACACCTACTGTGTGTTTTTTTTTTTTTTTTTTGTCAGGGTTAAAAAAAGAGAAATCAGAAAGGAATAATTGTGAAAACACTGCTTCTAATTTGAAAGAAAATTGTCCCTTTGCCATCCATTTGTGGACATGTAGATAGACTTAACAGCTGTAACTCCTTAAATGATCCCTACTCCTCACTACCCTGACCCCTCAGTTCCACTTGTTTTGCCAATGGAGCAATTATTGTTTCATAATGGCCAGAATTTAAATTATTGATATTTCAGTTGCTTATTTAATCCCCCAAACTATTAGCAAACTTGGGTTGTTTTTAGAGGAAGGATTAAACATAGAATTGATAAAATATCCTTTAAATCCACTCATTGTGGAAAATTGCCAATTTCCCTGATTAAATTAAAATATATTTAATATCCTCACTATTTATTTTCATGTTCCATAAATGTGATTTTTTCATCTTAACAGTTGTTTTAAGAATAACATACATATAGAAATAAGCCCATCAGAATGCTACACCTTGACAGAGTTTTGCAAAGTGAACACACCCACGTAGCCATGACTGAGCTGAAGAAGTGGGACATGGCCAACACCCCCAAAACCTCCCCAGCATCCCAGCTACTGCTCCCTAAAGGGCACCACCACACTGATTCTTACACTATAGATTGGATTGGCCAGTTTTACAAATTTGTGAAAAATGGAATCATCAATTACGTACTCTTTTTAAAAAGGCTCTTTTCACTCTTTAACTCAGATAGTATCTGTGAGATTCAATCCAGGGAATGGTGTGCCAGAGTAATTTGTTCAATCAGATTGCTATTTACGTTTTTTTTTTTTTTTGTATGAATACATTACAAAGTGTTCATTGTACTCATGATGGCCGTTTCTGTTGTTTCTGCATTGGGGCTATTAGAGATAATACTGCTAGTAATACTTAAGTACTTTTTCTGCCCCATGCAGGTACATGTTTTGTTGGGTGTAGACATAGGGGGAGAAACTGCCTGGCCAGACTGAGTATATCCTCTATATCCTCTCAAACACGCTTTTTTCAAAATGGTTGTACTAATTTTTACCTCCATCAGTAGAGTAAAACTACCTTCTCCATTCTTGACAACAGTTGATATGATCAAAATTTTTAACAACACAGTGTCTGCATATAAAATCTTATTATAATTTTGTCATTTGATGACAAATGATGTTTTCATATGCTTAGTAGTTCTTTAGATAGCCCTGTTTTTCTCCTTATTTTGGTAAAGTGATTAATTATTTGACTGACTTGCAAACATTAAATCACCCTTATGTATGGCTAGATTTGATTTATTCATACACTTTCTTATGATTTTTGCATATATTTTTATAAAGGAAATTGGCCTATAACTTGACTCTTAGAAAACACCTGTGAGCTGTTAGAAAAAAATGATCACACTGATCTCATAAAATAACTTGGAAAGTGTTCACTCTTTTTCTACATTCTGAAAGATTTTGTGTTTGATGAAGCCATCTAGGTGTGAAGAGGTTTGGTTTTTGCTTTTTAATGTTTTAATTATAGATTCAAATGTATAATACATTTATAACTATGTAAATTTTATAGTTCTTTTTTTGTTTGGTCATTTGTGTGTTTTTTTCTCTATCCAAATTTTCACATTTATTTGCGTTCGTTTGTGTGTAATAGTGTCTTATTATATTTAAAAAATTTTTGATCTCTAGAGATATCCCCTTTTTCATTCTTGATGTTAGTAGATTTTTTCTACTCTCTTTGCTCCTAATAAGACTCTTTAGGATATTAAAGTTTATTAGTTACTTAAAAGGATGACTTTTTAAAAATTCTCTATTATGTATTTGCTTCCTTATTACATTTTGATTTTTAAAATTATTTCCTTTCTACTCACTCAAGCTGTGTGCAAGCTGTTCCTACAACTTGAGCACTGCCTGTCATGGGTCTAGAGGTGAGAGATAACACAGAAGTTATTAAGAAATTATTTTAGGCAGTTAGGGAGGGTAAAAGAGTTTTCAGTGGAATTTTTCTTTAATAAAAAGCAGCCCCAGAATTTCTTTTCTAACAGAAAGCCTGAAAAGTCAAGCTGCAAGCAAACTGGGAAGCTTGCATATGTAAATACTGGCAGCTGTAATAAAAGCCAGGTGCACCCAATATGGCGATTCCCCCTCCCTCCTCTTGGTCGTCACGTGTGCGGGTATCATGGCACAGGCCAGGTAAAGCTACATGTGCAGGTTTCATGACACTAGCCATGTAGAAGCCATATTTGCATAATAAAAGATGCGGGTGTGAGCGTCGGTTTCTTCATGGGCTATGTAAATGGCACACCGGTGAAACCAATCCCCTGGGCCCTATGTAAATCAGTCACCTCCTCCTTAAGCCTGTCTACAAAATCAATCATATCCTGCCCCAAACCCAGAAACCCTCGTGGGCAATCCACTTTCTCTGTATGAGAAATCTCTCTCTCTTGCTCTCTCTCTTTCTCTCCTTTTTTTCTGTTAAAGTTTCCTCTCCTTAACCCGCTCATGTGTGTGAGTCCGTGTCGTTAATCCTCTGGGCACCAGACGACGAACCCTGGGTATTTACCCCAGATACTGAAGCTGCTTCAGGATGGGCACCTGCTCCAGAGCTAAGAGCTGAAAAACTACCTATTTGGTATTATGTTCACTATTTGGGTCACGGGGTAAATAGAAGCCGAAACCTCAGCATCATGCAATATACCCTGGTCACAAACCTGCACATGAATCCCCTGAAACAAACAAACAAACAAACAAATTGTGGCTGATCATTTTCTGATAATAAAATTCATATTTTTACATCAGTGGCTTAAACATTTCCCTACTTGTGGTAGCAGGGATGGCGGCGGTGGTGTGTATGTGTGTGGGTGATTTCACTGTATTTTGAAATAAAGCCAAAGAGAAGTTCTAGAAAATGAAACTTTTATTCCCCAGTGGTGATATTTTGTTATAAATAGCCCTTTGGCAGACACCTCTGAAAGTGTTCAAGCTATACATAAACTTAATGAATCTACAAAATTGTGAGTATTGATTCTGTGGGCTTTACCTTACCCATGACCTTCTCTTAAGATTGTTCTAACATAACATTGAAGTAGAGATGAATGTGTCTTTCTCCCAGAAATTTCAGAGATTAAGATGCTCGGTGGGATCATTCTCCACTCCAGAGTATAATAAAAAGCTTGTGTCTCCACTATTTTATTATCCAGAACGTTGAGCACTACCACATATTTGGAGTACAATAAAAATTGATGTTTTTAGTAGTAACACTGAAATATGTGGTCTGGAGGTGCTTTCTGAACCCTCAAACAAGATCAAATTATATTTCTGCAGAGACATTTACAAATCTAAAATAAATAAATAATAATTTAAATGAATACCTCATTAATAATTTTCCTCTGCTGTCTCTTCCTGAAAATTATAAGACATTTATTGAATACAATTTTAAGATATGGGGTTGATTTGTAAGATGAAAGAGTGAAAGTTTAAGTTCATTAAATTACCTTTAATATTTGGACCTAAACTATTTGCACTGAAATCCAAAATATATTCATGAAAGACTTACTGAAAAGACACAAATTATACTTAAATACAAAAGATTTTCTTATATTCTTTTTTGTTTTTATCTCAACTGAATTTACAAATGCTCTTTTCAGATGAACTACCTAGCTGTTCCCAGCCAAAGGAATTAGAGACATAAAAATGAGAAAAGAGTTGGTCATTTCCTTCTTGTTCATCTCTCTGTCACTATAGTATTATTTTCCATTATTTATTTTCTAGAACTTAGGTCCATTTAGTTGTAATTCATTTAGTACATGAGAGGCTCTATTAAATGTGTTAAGACTTTGACTTTCTTGAATTTGGTTAAGTATTTTTTAAAACTGTGCACATCCAGGATTTTTTTGCATTTTCGTTAAAACCTGTAGAAGCTATAATGAACATATATCAATTACTTATGTTGTTCTATTAAATTAATAATTATAGCATATGAAAAACATACTATAAAGTGTTTTCTCAAAAAAAATAACACCTTAAACTCTGCACAATTTTAATCCTTGGAACTAAAAATTATCAGGGGCTTTTAGCCTCTCTACTCTTAGCTCAGTCACTCAAAGCTAATGATGACAAAATCATCCTAAAAGATTTTGCTATGAATTATTTGTATAAAATAAGGATTCCTAAATGTAGATTATACTTCGTTTGTAATATAAACATCAATTTAATGTTCTTATTTGTACTGACTACACAATATATACTGTGGATAATAACTCTAGTATTGCTATTGAAACCACTTTTTGATAAACAATGGCAGATGAATAAAAATTTCATAGGAACATTCTTTCTACTGATGTGAAAATGGACCAAGCCTTCTCTGCTGAGCTCAACAGGGGGACAACTTCAACAGTAGCCAAAAAGTTATCATCACAGGGAAAAGGAAAGAGAGAAAAATGGTCCGTGCTTAGCTGATTACAGAATGTTCACTTACAGCATCCTTACTGGAAGTATTTCAGCATCCTAAACCATGGATGCTATAAACCGGGAAGAACTACTGCTTTGCAATGAAAGACAAAGAACAAAGGAGGCAAGAATTAGTACATGTAGTAAGAAAGGCTCTGAAGAAAGTACGTAAAAGACCAAGTCAAGTAAATTTTTAAAAGTGTCTTAGACTCAAGAAAAATGGACACCAACCATCTATTGGTGGATTAGAAATATATGACAAGGAGTTTATGAAAGAAAGGTAAAAATCTGAGACACTCTCTATATAAATAAAAAGCATTTATAGCAATCACTTGATTTATGACTTGTCTGTCAGTCTAAGAAACATAGTTCAGCTCAAAATTAGACAGTCTAAAAAGAACACAACACATGGGACAGCAGGTAGAGATAGTATTTTTTGGCTAGTAGCTGAAAAATGAATGTTCTATATATTCAAACCCCTTTTAATTTATAATTTGGTTGTTTTGTTTAGCCATTATGGTCAGGTAACAGAACTGATCACTGTTCCATTCTATAATAGTCACATGATTTAGGCCACTGCTATTTAATGATCTTTGAACCAGCAGCATTTACATCATTTACAAGCTTGTTAAAAATGCAGAAGCTCAGGTCCCGCCATAGCTAAATCAGAATCTTCAAATTGACAAGGTATCCGGGTGATTTCTGTGCATTTTAAAGTTTGAGAAACACTGATGTATAACTGCAGTTTTGCCAGTGATTCCCAAACATGATTGCATATTAAAATCACCTGGGGAATTTCTTATAGGCAGTAATCCCAAGGCTGCACACATTAGAGATTTTCATTCAACTGGGCTGGAGGTGAGTGTGTATAGATCATTTTAAATGCTCACCACTAAGTGTTTTCAATGTATAGCCATAATCACTGTACAAGAGAAAAGATAAAGAACATTGATTTTCAAGACACCTGCACATAAGACTTATTTGGTTTAGTTGTTGAAATATCAGATCCACAAGATCATCTGGAGATTCTGATTCATGTTGTCAGAGTTGGAGATCATGGATTTTAGCATGTATTATGACATGCTCTCCAAGTGATTCTTAACAACCACTGAAACAACTTTCTGGACTCTGCCTTTCCAATATAATATTCCCCTCTAAGTGCTGCTTTTTATTGACTTTGCTATCCCAGGCAGCATAGTTTTCCACTGTCATCACTTGCTTTGTATTCTGATTCTTAAAATCACTCTGCTTTTAGTTATAGCCTGGAACATGGCTCACTTGCAAGCCCAACCTTTCAGAAACAGAAAAAGCTAACTTACCCTCAAGTCTAAGTAACCTGGGGAGGCATCCTTGATAAAGTACCCCTACATGATCATTCAAGCTCTTATTTGAGATAAAATAAATACAAATAGAAATAGTATGTTCATTCTTCTATTTTCCAGTCCTCAGTCTGAGGGCAAGACCTGCTCCCAGACCAATGACTCATTAGTTATCAATGGAATGTGTTGGCTTTCCTTAAACCACGGTTTGTCTTCCCATTGATCCCTAACACTAGGTTTAAGTTCATTGAACTAGGGAAAATTGAGGGTTATGCAATACAGCTCTAATATATGCTACATTTGCATAATCATAATCTTCTTCCATTCATCATACTTTCATTAAAAGAGGAGACATATCTAAGAGTTTTGTGGCTCCAAAAACTGGTATACATGAATGGAAGATATCTTACTGTGTTGAATTTTCCTATGCTGAAATGGTTAGAAGTAAAAATCATCTTCATAATGGTTCAGTATATTATCCTTAAGAGAACGAAGTTCAAGAACACTAAAATAAAAATTTGAGAAAAGCATCCCCCATAGGAAACTGTAATTTATTGCCTTTCCAAAATTTGTGAATTCCAAATGTAATCATATGTTGCTGTAAATCTTACTACCTTCTTAAGGCAAAGTAATCATATTGCTAGTAATTAATAAATTGCCATAGAAAACCATGAAGCAAAGAGCTGGAAATTCTTGAAATATCAAACTCATTTTTTATTCAGATAACAGAACTAAGACCAAGATAGAAGATATGGCTTGTACACCTAATTTTTAAGCTAGGCTCTAATTTCATATTGCCTGAATCCAAGTTAAACTTTCTTATGTTCCCTTTCTTCTTAGTCACTGCCTCTCAGGTAGGGTGAATCCAGGTGATCCAGATTGGGTTTGCTAAGGATCATAGCTGAAGGGAAGTGATTATATACAAACAATTCCATTTTTCACCTGCTATGCCTTTTCAATGACTGCCCAGGTTGCTGTAGGTCATAACAAAATTCAACAGGACTAAGGATATGAACATTTTATTGAATATATTACCTGTAAAATGCAAATAAGTCCTCAAAGAATTACATATTTGGCAGTCAAGTATGAAGTTTTGTAAAGACTTCTGCGGTCATTGGACAATGGTTCTCCTTAGATTATTTTAGAGGTACCATCGTGTAGAGACCTTGGTGCACTGAAACATGGAGAATAAATGTTCCTTACGTGTTGCCTTCATGTATAAAATGGTATATGCTGAATATACTTATGGACAGGGAAAAATTATCATTTCCTATCTGAAGCTTCTGAAACTTCATATGTAAAAATATAAAGGGGGCATTATTTAATTATTAATAGCAGCCTTTCTTCTGAGGACGAATCTATATTTTAAAGAAAATAAGTTACATGAGTGGGAAAACTTTGATGTAACCCTGGCTTTGAGAAAGCCTGGAAATAAAGTGGTAACTATTTTTCATTGAAATGATGATAAAATTGAGGTAAGGGAGAGAAAAGAAGGACATCTTTGATGAAGAGGAGACCAGCATGTACATGAAGCATAGCTTGTACACTAGGAGAAGACAGAGCCTTGATATGTATGAACTCAGCTAGTCAGGAGAATAAATATGAGAAATATTTGTGTCCTTGAAAGTAATGTTTAAATGCTTTAAATATAAACTTAGAATGTAGTTAAAATTGATGCTTATATGTTATTCTCATGCAGAATATACTCGTCATATTTACCCTTGAACATGTATAACCAATTATTAGAGAAGAGTAGAAAAGAAAAAAAATTACCTGAACAATTACATGTGACCATCATTTTTAGATAATAAAAATGAGATCCAGACAGGCAGAGTAACTCTCTCAAGGTCACATAATGTTAGAAGTTACTTTAAAGTCATATTACTTTTTTTTTTTTTTGCTCTTAAAACTACCAATTAGTAACTACTGATGCTGATTTTTTTAAAATTTGAATACAATAAATGAAATATTTAATAATTTAAGATCTGGGAAAATATTAATTTTCTAGTAGTTGTGATCTACAATGAACAGATTAAACAGTGAGCACAACACTATTGGCATCAGTCATATTTCTAGAATTGATATTAAATTGATATTCTTAAATATTAGAAATTGTGTGCTATGCCACAAGAATCAATAGAAAAAAATAAATTTATGCTTTCCAATTTTTACAATTTTATTTGCTGTTTATACTGGCTGTTTTATGTAATCTAGACACAGGATAGTGAAGAATATTTTCCATAAATAAATGTATTCTTCCTAGATGAAATTGTAGATTTTTGACTGCATGTTTAATTAATAATTTGAGAAAAAAATAATGTGATTACACAGAACAGTGCAGACATACTCTATCTTGCTGTAGGTTTGAAATGCATTTATTCAAACTATGATAGAGTATATTAATATCTTTTCAGTACAGTTGGACATCCTTTGTGTTAGAGAGATTTTGAAAAGCCACAAATGATATGTGTTGAACATTTATACATTTTGTCGCTTACAGTGCCATATTTATGGCTTCTTCTTGTTCCTGGTATAACAATGCACAAATTACATCTTTAATTTTTGTGACAGGTTTTGTGATTTATGATTACATTTCTTTCAAGTTTGTAGAATTCTTATAATTTGGATAATTGATAATTAAAAGAACAATCATTTAAATTAAAGTAAAATTCTACTCTGATGAAGAAGAAATACAGAGAAACAGAACCAAATATAGAGAGATTTATTGTAGGAATTGGCTCACATGATTATGTATATTGGCAACTCTTAAGATCTGCATGTGACTTAAGAAGCTGGAGACATAGGAGAGCTGAGGGCATAGTTCCAGTACAAGTTCAAAAGCCAGAAAACCAAGGGAGTGAATGGTATCGTTCCAGTCCAAAGCCAGTAGTTTCAAGACCCAGAAAGAGCTGATACCTCAGTGCCAGTCAAAAGGTAGGGTAAAAGCTGATGTCCCATTTCAACATCAGGCAGAAAGTATTCTCTCCTACTTAAGGGGGGATGAACATTTTTGTTGTACTCAGGCCCTCAACTGATTGGGAGAGGCCCACATATATTAGCGAGAGCAATCTGCTTTAAATGTTAATTTCATCCAAAGACACACACATAGAAACACCAAAAAAAATGTTTAACCAAATATTTGGGCACCTCACGACCAGGTTAAAATTAACCATTGTAACCTACATACAAAATGAAAGTAGAACCGGATGTGGAAGAGGCAGTAACATTTTTGAGAGATGTGCAATATTTTCCAAAGAGCCACCCATAGGTTGCTAAAGCTTTAGAGATACCTTTAAGTTATTTTATGTTACCCCTTTTATTTCCTCCTCTATTTCAGTATGTTTTGCTGCTTGTTTTATTTCATAGAATGTGGACTTATAAAAAGTTATTTAAAAAATGTTTTTCATTATCAATAAAGTAATCCACATGATTTGGGAAAGGGGGTTTTGAAATTAAAGCAGATTTCAGACAGCAGCCTGTATTATACATACTTTTACACAAGATCTTCTCCGGTCATAATGGGAGATTTAGTGCCTCAGCATTTCTCAGTTGTGCAGTACATAATAACTATGTGAATAAATACTATGAAGTCATACAGATATTACTTATTTGGCTGAAATATTGTAGCAATTGACAGTACAGAGAATCACCTATGGAACACTAGGGTAAAATTAGATAGCAATTGAGAGACATTTTATAGTAGCTAGATACTAGTTTTAAAAGCAAGCAATTCAGTATTTACACTAACTTCCTTTTAGACCTAGGTCATATAAAATAACTAGTTATACTGGTAAGTAAAATTTAAGTAGTCTGGGGGGAAGAAGAGTTTATAGTTAATTAAATCAGGGAATGAGGCTTTTGAATGGCTGTGTGAGGAGTCTGGCAAATCCTTCCTTCAAAAGACAATAAAATGGGACACAATTGTTAAAAATAACCATTTTTTGAGGAAATTTGACTAAAATGGCATAGAATGCATTGATAAATATTTCTTCAAAAAATTTGCTGAATCTAAATAAAAACAATGGAAGTATGTGGTATTTTAGGTAAGGGGTGCTCCCATCTCCCCAGTTCTGTCATACGGGGCATCTATCTGGTTGGGCAGGGAAGGCCACCAGAGTAGAAGCTCCCACTGCACCTGCCACTCCACATTGTGAAAGTTCTATCCTGGGCTTATAGGATGGGCTCGAGGACTGGTAACTCTCATTACCCCTTTTTTCCATCACATTTACTACTATCAATTAATTATTCATCTAGTGTCTGCCTCTCTAATGAAATGTGAGTTCTAGGACAAGGATTTTTTTCTGTTTTGTTCAATGCTGCAACACTTAGAAAATTTAATCCGCTGTAAGTGGTCAGTAAAGATTTATTAAATTAGTAGATCTTTTAACTAGTGGTTTCGTTTTATGTTTGTTTTTTATCGTGTACGTCTTTGGACTGATTTTAACCATCTTATTTTATGCTGTTTGTCCTGCTCTTTTAAGTTTTCTTTTTTTTTTTTCTTTCCCTGACTTGACTATTTCTTTGTGGGATTTTTTTTATTACTCTACTTTTATGCCCTCTCCTAGATTTAGAAGTTACGCATATTTCAATTTTACTAGCCTTTAAAACTACACTGAAAGACAAGAGCAAATATATTTGATTTGTGTATTCTTATTCTTGATACTAGATGTATATTATATATAATTTTTATTAACATTAAATTTAGTTTTTAAAAAATAGGAGAAAATATGTGATTGAGCCAAGCCAAAGTTAAAATCTTTGTTACTAAGAACTAGATGAGTAAAACCAAAAGAAAAACCTCCCCCCAAAAGCAGCAAAGTTTATTAAATAAGCCTTTTCTAAAATGACTCTGAAAGAAAAATGATATTTTATGTGAATACTTATTTTTACCTTCTCCGTTTTTAATTTTAATTTTTTTGAATATTTTACACAAACATAAATAATTCAGGGACATAAGGATGTGGCTTGAGGTGAAATAAAATGTTAAAAGCATTATTTATAAAATAAAAATAATAATACACTAGACGTCTTGTTTTGATTACATTTCTAGTCCCAAATCTACTATTATTTAATTTTGTAATTAAAAAATAGCTGTTGAATTAAAGTAAATGCCTTTAAACTTTTTTATTTCTTAAATATGTTATTCTTACTAACCAACTATACATTGTTATTGAAAGTAACGTATTATGTAATAAATATAAAAATAATTGAAAAATAAAATGTCCATAACATATAAAGTGTTTAAAAAGAACAGAAATTAGATATATTATAGCCTCTCACTCCTGATATCAATAAATTACATGTATAAAATAAACTACCTTCCATACACAGAAAATAGCCACCAAATATGTTTTAGAATTACTTAAAAGTTGTGTGCAGAAAGGACATCCTTCATGTTTTCCTTTCTCATCCTTTTAAATAGCAACTTGAAACACAGTTGGTGAGGACCAGGGCTCAGTTTGGCTTCTGACAGAAATTTGGATACACAAATTGAGTATAGTCATTAATGGCTATGCTTACGTGGAAGGGTGTGTTCAGACCTAAGACAGGCTGAAAAATGTTTTCACAATTTCTATAACCTAAAACTTGCGGGAAGGCTGTGACAGTGAGGTAACAAATCTTTGCTAATAAATGGAAAGAAAAGGCCAATTCCTGAATTAATTGCTACTGTCTAAAGAGGATGTGAGTTGACCTCTGATGCCAATAACATGGAAAAAGAGTAAAATATTTCATTATTTTCCTCAAAAATTAGTGTGTTATATGTGCTTGAACAGGAGTAAGAAAGTTCAAAATGTAGATTTTAAACTATTTTCTCTAGATCCTATGTATAAGCTCTACATTTATAATGTAGTCAGATACAATAGAAAAGAAGAATAAATGTGAAAGCCAACAACTAAGACAAAATCAAATGAACATAGATATTTAAAATATTTTGAAAGGGGAAATATTTTTAATATTTGAATTAACTGGCCTACTGTAAAGCTATAATAATGAAATGGCTCATACCATAAAGTGCTCATCAATTGTGAAAGAACTGTTCATAGATGAGAAAATTAATGACAAGAAAGAGGTCCTTCCACACTAGCACCCATTTAGGCTGTAGATATATGTGTCAATCTCTACTAAGAACATTAGAGGACACAAACACATCTACCTATCAGATACAGTCTCCGTGACTTGCAATAAAAAAGAAAGCATTTTCAAAAAAACATTGCCACGTCTGAGAAAATCTTAATTTACTGTTGACATAGGTCTCTGAGCAGATTTGGTTTTATTCTTTTTTTTTTTTTTTTTTTTGAGATGGAATGTCACTCTGTTGCCCAGGCTGGAGTGCTGTGTGCTATCGTGTGATCTCGGCTCACTGAAACCTCCGCTTCCTGGGTTCAAGTAATTCTCCTGCCTCCGCCTCCCGTATAGCTGGGATTACAGGCCCTTGCCACCATGCCTGGCTAAGTTTTGTATTTTTAGTAGAGATGGGGTTTCACCATGTTGGCCAGGCTGGTCTCGAACTCCTGAACTCAGGTGATCCGCCCGTCAAGGCCTCTCAAAGTGCTGGGATTACAGGTGTAAGCCACTGCGCCCAGCCTCCAAGCAGATTTGAAAACCGGTATGTGAGAAGTACAGTTTTCATTAATTACCAGATAATGAACCTGTGACAGGGAAGTTTGAAAATTCAATCTTTAACAACAGGTAGAAAATAAAAAGGAAAAAAAAAGTTTTAGTAAGGAACAAAGAATAAGTTTCCAGCACTATTACTTCAAGAAAAACAAAATGGGTCATGGCAATTATTATATTTTAAATAATGGTTATAAAAAATCATTTCTGCTAAGCTCTGATTGCTACCACCAATAAATATCCACTAAAAATGATCTGGCAGCTAAAAACATAAATGGATGTCTAATATTCAAAATATCACACTTTAAAGAAACATCAAAATAAAAAGCAATGCATTCAAAGAATGATAATATGTCTGTGCTGTATAATAACAGTTAAAATTTAAATATTAAGAAATGGTTGAATTAGCTTATTCAGTTACAGGCACAATTTAATTGAAGTCACTCCTTCATAAATTACACGGACTATTTACATGGACAATGTGTACTCAAAGGATTAAACAGAGTATTATATTTGTTGTTCTGGGCTTAAGGGCATTCACTAACGTGTAAAGTGCAGTAAACCTGTGGTAATTTTAAAGAAATATTTAGGTATCTGACAATTTTAGGTTGTATAGGTGACAAACAAATAAATGTAAGGAGACTAAGATCTCATTAAGGTAAAAGGATCGAAAGCCATATCGTACATGTTTTTTTTTTTTTTTTTTTTTTTTTTTTCCTGCTTGTTAAATCAAAGAGCTGGTTCGTGGCAGTGCAGCGGTCTTTTACACAGTAATAAGGAAAAGACATTACATCCCAAGAAGAGGTTTGGCTAGTGTCTTAATCCGTTCCTGCTGGTATAACAAAATACCAAGGACTAGGTAATTTACAAACAACAGCAATTTATTTCTCACAGTTCTGGAGGCTGCAAAGTAAAAGGTCAAGGTGCCAGCAGATGTAGTGTCTGGTGAAGATTTACTCTCTGCTACTAATATGGCATCTTGTTGCTACAGCCTCACATAGGGGAAGACAGAAGGGCACAAGGGACTAGGCACTCCCATCAACCTCTTCTATAAGAGCACTAATCCTGTTCATAAGGGCGGGATGTTCAGAACCTACTCACTTATCCAAAGGCCCCACCTCTTAATACCATTACATAGGATATTAAGTTCCAACATGTGAATTTTGGAGGGACACATACATTCGAACTACTACATACATTCGAACTACTACATATAGTCTCTGATAAATTCAGAGGGGTTACTTCTGCATTTTTATCTATGTGTGCACAGTTCCTCATGTAATAAACACAGTGCTTGAAGATGCTGTTTTTATTGGCATAGCCTTCCTTGATAACCAAAGGAAATACTTACCTTAATAAATCCATGGAGATAAATTTAATTAGGTGTTATTTTACGTCACCCTCAAATCGTGTCTAAATCTATAGTTGGTTAATCATCCAAGTTAACATCAGCAACTCTCTTGTCTTTGTTCTATATTTAGTGGAATTAAAATTTTTGGAAGTAAATATTGTGAAACTTCCTAGTATATCTGGTAGATGGTTAAATAAATTTCTCTCCTTATTCTACTTACAAAATCTTGTCTATTTATTAAGTTATATAACTAAAAATAATTTTAATATTAGCTTGTTTTTGTCCACTGCATTTATATATTAATTTGGAATTAATTGCCATCTTTAAAATAATGAGATTATCCATCCGTGAAGGTGATGTGTTTCTTTATTTATTCCAGTTTGATTTATGTCATCAAATAATGTTATCTAATTTTCTAAAGAAGGTATTGTTGATATGTTACTTATATTAAGTAACTTCTAGGTCTATTTCTATTTTCATGGAGTTGCCTTGGATTTTTTATTTGATCATTAATGCTTAAAAAGAAACTCTATTGGTTTTTGACTAAATCTAGTAACCCTAATGTATTCTTTTACTTGTCTAATGGTTTTCTAAAACTACTCTTGGATTTTTAAATTTAGGCAACAAATGTCAATTTTTTTTCTGTAACTTTCCTATTTATTTATTTTCCCCAATATGGAGTCTGTTGTGTTTTCATTTATTTCATTCATATCTATCTATCTATCTATCTATCTATCTATCTATCTATCTATCTATGTTTTTTTGTTTGTTTTTTTTTTTTTTTTGAGACAGGTTCTCACTCTGTCACCTAGGTTGGAGTGCAGCTGCATGATCTCGGCTCACTGCAACCTCTATCTACCTGGTTCAAGTGATTCTCCTGCCTAAGCCTCCTGAGTAGCTTGGGTTACAGGTGCCTGCCACCACGCCTGGCTAATTTATTTTTAGTAGAGATGGGGTTTCACCAGGTTTGCCAGGCTAGTCTGAAACTCCTGACCTCATGATCAGCCTGCCTCGGCCTCCCAAAGTGCTGGGATTACCAACATGAGCCACTGTGCCCGGCCTACTTTCCTATTTTCATATTTCTGATTTTTTATTTATTATCTACTATCTCTGCCTAGGGGCTCTGCCCTTATGTAAAATAAGAGCATCAGTAACTTGCATTCTTTTTCTTAATTCTTATTTCAATGGTCAGTGGCATTTATTTTCTAAAATGTAAATCTTTAGTATCTTAACTTAGGTTTTTGGTAGAAACCTAAAACCAGATTCCAGAAGTTTCCATCTGTTCTTCATTTTGCAAGTATCTTTTTCATGAGTAAAACTAGACATCAATTTTATTATCTTCATCTATTGAGTAGTTCATATTATTTTTTCCCTTAATGTGCTAATTTAGTAAATTATATTGATAGATTTTCTTCTGATTCTAGATTATTCTTGGATAAACTCTACATGGTTATGCTCTATTATTACTATAGATAGTGGAAGAATTTGCTATAACTTTAACTTTTCTCTCAATTTGTTTGGATCTGAAATTGGCCTATAATGCTGTATTGTACTCGTCCTATTTGCATATTAAATTTGTATTAACCTTATAAGATGAGTTGGTAAAATGCCTTAATTTTTTTTCTTTAGAACTTTGTACAAGTTAGGGATTATGTATTTCTTAAAAGTTTGGCAAAAATCACATGTAAAAAACATTTGGGGCTTGAGGTAGATAAAAGCAGAGGACTAATTATAGCCTCAATTTTTAAAAACAAGTATTTATATATTATTCAATTGTTGCTGATTTTCCATACATTCTGTGATTGATTTGGGTGTATAGAATTCCCTAGGTATTTTCCATGTTGTTAAATTTTCAGATTTAGTTTGAAATGTTGGCTGTAACATTATCTTATTATTTTTTACTTTATAGATATATCTTCTTAGTAGTTCCTTATATATATATCCTTTGTATCATCTTAAATATTTAATCACAATTTTCTATAATTCTTATCTCGAATTCTTTTAAAGAATCATCTTTTACTTTATAGTTTTGTTATTTATTATTCGTTTTAATATTCTTTTGTGTTTTCTCCCTATAATTGTTTCTTTTATACTTTTCATTTGCACACTTTCCTCACTTACTTTTAATATTTAGTGTTTTAATAGATGTTTAATGCCTATGAATGTTTTTGTTGATTTATTTCATCACCTGTGACTGATAATTGCCTTTTCCTCTTCATTTCCTTAATGAATGGGAGTGATTTTCTCTGTGATAATCCCTTTCCTGTCTTAATATGGTCTGCTGAATGGATTAAAGGTTTTTAAACTATCTTTTTAGTTCACAGGCATCTAACTTATAAAAAGCTCTACCTAGGAAGCTGCACCTAAGGAAAAACATCTTAGGAGACATCACCATTAGAATAGGATTAGGTAATAAGATTCTGGACTTAGAACCTGAACTTTGTGCTGTAATTTGATGAAATTTTGTGAGGGTTTGGATGTATTTTGCACATGAAATAGATGTAAAATCTTTTAGCCACAGAACAAAGTTTTGCAGATTACTTGCAGTGATTGCACAAAAATCTCTCAGATCCCTTATGTCTCTTTAGAATGCAACTTTGCACCCTTTTCCATCAAGAGGTAGAGTCTAATTCCCTTCTTCTTGAATCTGAGATTACCTTGTAACTTGCTTTCAACAACCAAAGGTGACAACAGTAAATTAGCATGACTTCAGAGTATAGGCCTGAAGAGGAATAACGGCTTTTGCTTCCACCTGTGCAACCTGAGACTTGTTTTCTATTTGTGTCTAGGCTGCAGGAAACTGAGTGGCCCCGTAGAAAAGAACTGAGATTCTCCAACTTGCAGCCAGCACAACTGCCAAATATATGAGTAATTTTGGATCTTACTGTTTAAACCGCCACATTCCAACTAAAATGGAGCTACAAGAGTGACCTTAGACAAAACCAATCCACAGAGTCAAGAGATAATAATAATGTCATTAATGTGTATGCTACTAAACTGTGGATGGATATATAGCAAGAGACAACCGAAATATTCATCATATTGTCCCCACTCCTGTTATAAAATCTTTATTCAGTCTCCACTGCCATTGAATCAAATTAAATTCTTCCTCATACCGAAAACACACATGCTTTATAATTTATCACATGTTGCTGCATCTTCCTTACTCCATCCATTATTACCAAAGTCGTCCACTCACTTGAGATCACAGGTGACTCTACTGTGAGTTCCTTTTTGAGTTTTTCAGATGGAGGTAGTTTAAATCACTAGAGCCTGGATAACTCAATGTTGGGAATAATTAGATAATGAGGAAGACTTAGTTTCCCATATCTAGAGCTCAGTAGTTTCAGTCTATAATTTTTCCCACAGTTTAGATGGAATTCAGATTTTAAGATAGGGCAAGGAATGTACCTGGAAATAGACCATCCATGGCAACTTCCTGGTAAATTTCCATGGTAGAGTGACTTCTCCAGAAACTCAGTCTTTTCAAAGCAACCTGTGCTTTTTGGCTTCTAGGAAACAGAGTAGTCTCCAAATTCTTCAAAGACAAAATATGACAATTTATTAATTGCCAAGGATAAATTTAAATGTCAAGTGGATTTGGATATAATTGACAACTGTAAGCTCCTTTACTAATTGTAGGAAAACACATAGGAAGAAAAATTGTAATAGACATTTTCTTTGTGAGTGCAAAATTTTAAAAATGACAATTTAGCTCAAAGAAATTAGTTTGATGATTTCAATTGCTTATCATAAATAAATATGTATATTCACCCCCAAACTAAATGTACCAGTAGATCAAACTGAGCAATGTTTTCAAGTGCCTTTTTATTTGATGATGAATTATGGATATTGCTATTACTTTCTTCACTTAGGCATGTTGTATTAGGTTCTCATAATCACCATATTCCTTTACTGATATGACATTTTTCTTGTATATTATAAATGAGGTTTAGCTACCATTAGGACTTTTACATTAGTTTTAACTAGAGAAGCTATTTATGAAAGTTGGTGCTGGATTGCGGAAACCAGAAATCTTATACTTGCATCTGAAAGCTTCCAGATTTGACGTCTGAAGTTTTTTGTATGTGTTCTCTTTATCATTAAAAGAATATATATCTTTAAATATGACTGTTCACATTTTTTTTTTTTTTTGTCAATCTCATCACTCTGACCATTGTGACTAACACACAGGATTTTTTGACTAGGGATTGGCTAAGATTTCTTGCCAATGCTAGGCCGGGCACGGTGGCTCACACCTGTAATCCCAGCACTTTGGGAGGCTGAGGCAGGCAGATCACAAGGGCAGGAAATCGAGACCATCCTGGTTATCATGGTGAAACCCTGTCTCTACTAAAAATAGAAATTAGCTGGGCGTGGTGGCGGGCGCCTGTAGTCCCAGCTAGTCAGGAGTCTGAGGCAGGAGAATGGCATAAACCCAGGAGGCGGAGCTTACAGTGAGCCGAATGAGCCGAGATCATGCCACTGCACTCCAGCCTGGGCGACAGAGCAAGACTCCGTCTTAAAAAAAAAAAAAAAAGAAAAAAAAAATTCTTACCAATGCTAAAGACTGCTATAGATCACCAATTAAAAATGTTGGTTTCTATACCCATTTAGGTGAATGGAATGATGGATTTTCGGATTGTAGTTTTAGCACAGACCGAGATGCAGCTGAGATAGATGGTAATCTTAATTATTCATTCTTTCTTTCTAATATTTATTGAATGGCTAGTACGTACCAGGAAATCTTGTGTGTGCCTGGGGTACCTATGCGGTGAAAAGAATTTTCTGTCCTCATGACTCTGGCATTCAAGTGGGTATTCTCCATATTTTGGGGTGTTTCTATCATTTTGAAAATCTGAATAATCCTAGAATCAAGATTTAATAATGTAACACTGTGTTAGAGAAAGATATACAGGATCACAGCTGTGTGACTAAAGCATGGCAATCTTACTTACTTTTTAAAATCTTAGTACTTCAAAAAAATTAAACCCTGAAAGATTAGCATTTTATTTTTAGATCAAACCACTACTACATTCATAAGACATGAAATAGGGTCAAACAGTTTTAATGTTTAAAGAAATATTAGTTTTGTCTTAAAACATTTAAAAATACATTGTTTTGCTTTATAGTGTACAGTCTTTTGACAATGGCTATCTGAAAGCTTACTCAAGCATAATGAGATGAAAAACTTGTGTTATTATATAATACATGTCCACTTTTTAGTTAACATAGTTCTCAGAATGATAAAAATAAGACAGTTCATTAATAAGTGGCAGTAAATCAAAAAGCACAAAGGGAGAGCCATTTTAATGATTCTTAGGTAGCAAAAAATAATTTGATGTAAATATGAACTTAGTCTTCTCCCTATTTGTAAAATCCCCCTTACATTATTTGTAAGATCATTCAGTCTCATGGCTTTACATTTCTTCTGCCTGCTGTTGACGTTCAAACCAAGGTCCCTATATAAGACTGTTCTGCTGAACCCGGAAACTCAACTTCTCACTTTTCCTCTGAAGCCTGATTTATCTACTTCAGTTTGATGAGAACTTCCTTCTTCAAGATGCTAAGGGAAAATTCTGGAGTCATATTTGATCAATTGTTTTCTCTCATATCCCACATTTAATATTTCAGGAAATCTGTTGGTTCCTCCTTCAAAGTATATGCAAAATCTGACCACTCTTCTCTGCTGTCCCCCTGGGCTGAGTCATTAGCATCTCTCATTTTCATTAGAATAATAGCCTCCATATTGGTCTTAATACTTCTACCCTTCTAACCCACAGGATGTACCTTTGGGAATGAAAACTCATGTAGGAGCTCCCCTTTTTAATTAGAAGTCCAGCTGAAAGTCCTTATAATGATTCCCACTCTTTTCACCCTCCTTTCCTTTCTGACTTTATCTTCTGCTACCTCCCCGTCACTCCCTTCTGCTAGGCACGCTGAATTCTCTTCCACGCTGGCCCTCACCATAGAGCATTCACACCTGCCAGTTCCCCTTCCCATCACACTCTCAGTGAGTTCAGCTTAGACCATCCTCCTTGAAACTGTGGCTGTTCTCCTTTTCCCCTCCCCTGGCAAGCCTTATCCACTGTTCCTCCCCCAATTTTACCCAAAGGAATTGTCACCTAATATCCTATATAAAATATTTATTCTTGCTATTCATAGTTTATCTGAATATAATTAATGTAAGCTCCATAAGAATATTGCTTTTTGCTTGTTTTCTGACTAGATTATGACTGGCGCTTAGAAGGGCCCTGAATAAACAGTCATGTGCCTCATAACAAAGTTTCAGTCAGCAATGGACTGCATATCCAACAGTGGTCCTCTAGGATTTCAATACCGTATTTTTACTGTCCCTTTTCCATGTTTTCATATGTTTATTTACCATTGTGCTAGAATTGCCTACAGTATTAAGTACAGCAACATGCTCTACAGCTTTCTAGCCAAGGAGCAATAGGCTATACCATATAGCCTAGGTGTATAGAAAGTGATACCCTCAGCCGGGCACAGTGGCTCACGCCTTTAATCCCAGCATTTCGAGAGGCGGAAGTGGGCAGATCACCTGAGGTCAGAAGTTTGAGACCAGCCTGGCCAACATGGTGAAACCTCTTCTCTACTAAAAATACAAAAATTAGCCAGGTGTGGTGGCGGGCATCTGTAATCCCAGCTACTCAGGAGGCTGAGGCAGGAGAATTGCTTGACCCCGGGAGGTGGAAGTCACAGGGAGCCGAGATCCTGCCACTGCACTCCAACCTGAGCAACAGAGTGAGACTCTGTCTCAAAAAAAAAAAGAGAAAAGAAAAGAAGGTGATACCCTCTAGATTTGTGAAAGTAAACTCTGTGATGTTCACATAACGATGAAATATCCTAACACATTTCTCAGAACGTATCCACGTCATTAAGCAAGGCATGACTGTATGTTCTAAATGAATGCATAAAACTCGTGGTTTTCAGTAAACCTTATTCGATGGTTAGCAGAAGGGAAACAGGATCTTATTTGATGAATTGATAAACGTAGTGTAATATAACTAGAAAATATAAGAGTTTCAGACAACTATTCCTTTTACACTTTTACCATTGTAAAAGTAATTTTCATTTAGTGTCATTCACTGTTAAGTATGATGAGGAAGAAATTCAATAGATGTTTCTTTCTTGCTGGCTCTTGCCAACTGAAGTATAGAAACTATATATATATATAAAATATATATATATATATATAGAGAGAGAGAGTTTCATGATTATATATGTATGTATACACACACACACACACACTCGGTTTAAATGGAATACAGCCTTAGCCTTAGAGTGTTTGTGGCAGTTATATTAACTAAAGGCTCTCAATAAAGGACAAGCATTCTAAGGGGAAAAATATTCAGATAAGCAAGCTTTAGAGTAAGTGTTCTTAAATTTTGGATCTCTTTAGAGCTGAGGAGTTTTACATAATTTAATTTTTGAAAATTTTCTGGTAATTTATTTTATTATACTTTATATTTATTTTTATATTAAATATACTGTATTTATACTATATTTATTTTTATTACACTTTACAAAATATTGATCCACAAATGGATCTGCATTTCTTCATCACAAATATTTCAAAAAGCACTGGGGTAAAGGGAATAATAATAAAGAATAATAAGTATAATTCCAAGCTATATGTATTATCTTTATGTCTTAGGGTAATACTTGCATTCTCTTCTTTCTATATGTATATATAAAATAAGTATCATCAAAACTAACATGTAGGGTTGTTCAAATATCTACAATGTTATGCATTGTGTACCATGCACAGAATACAAAATAAATATTATTAATGTATTTATTGTCATATCCTTTCTTATGATATCTGAAACAGTGTGTCACATTTTATTTTATTTTGTCATGTATTCATTTCCTATTTAACTTGGCTGTAAACTGCACATAAATTCACAGCCCTGGAGATAGTACTTTGTATATATCTAGCTGCTCAGTAAATGTATGTTTGATTTGTTCAGATTGCTGTAGAGTTCCAATCTGCTTGTTTTCAAACAGGATAATTGACATGGTGATATGTAAAATCATAAAGTTATTTCAATTCACATTAACATTGATCCTTTATTCACCAAAAGGAAAGACATAATATATATTTCAAGAGAATGGCAGACATCTGTTTTGTTTTTCACAACAATCCCAGCCTGGAACAGTGCACAATACTATCAGTATGTCTTTTTTTTTTTATTATACTTTAAGTTTTAGGGTACATGTGCACATTGTGCAGGTTAGTTACATATGTATACATATGCCATGCTGGTGCACTGCACCCACTAACTCATCATCTAGCATTAGGTATATCTCCCAATGCTATCCCTCCCCCCTCCCCCCACCCCACCACAGTCCCCAGAGTGTGATATTCCCCTTCCTGTGTCCATGTGATCTCATTGTTCAATTCCCACCTATGAGTGAGAATATGCAGTGTTTGGTTTTTTGTTCTTGTGATAGTTTACTGAGAATGATGATTTCCAATTTCAGCCATGTCCCTACAAAGGACATGAACTCATCATTTTTTATGGCTGCATAGTATTCCATGGTGTATCTGTGCCACATTTTCTTAATCCAGTCTATCATTGTTGGACATTTGGGTTGGTTCCAAGTCTTTGCTATTGTGAATAATGCCGCAATAAACATATGTGTGCATGTGTCTTTATTAGCAGCATGATTTATAGTCCTTTGGGTATATACCCAGTAATGGGATGGCTGGGTCAAATGGTATTTCTAGTTCTAGATCCCTGAGGAATCGCCACACTGACTTCCACAAAGGTTGAACTAGTTTACAGTCCCACCAACAGTGTAAAAGTGTTCCTATTTCTTGAAAAAGTATTTGGTAAATGAATCAAATGTAATTCCTCCTTGTATTTGACTCACATTTTAAACACTTGTTTGATAGTTTAACAATATTCCAAATCCACTGTAAAAATCTGATGTTTTTGTAAGAGAAATTTGCTAATTCAAAAACAATACTAATAAAAACACATAGTTACTGCAGGCCTATGTGACTGACCTTGCAACAAACACCCTAGAAACCAAGGCTTGGGTGAGCTTTCTTGATTGGAGACACTTGGCATGTGTTGTCACACGTCATTGCTGGTATAATTAGCTGTGTCTATTTGACTACACTAAGAGAGGACAACCAGAAGCCTGTGTCTGGATTCTTCTGGGCTTTGTCCCATGTACCTTTCCTTTTGATGATTTTAATCTCTATCCTTTTTCTGTAATCAACTGAAATCATGACTGTAACTGCTTTTTGAATCTTGTAGTCATTCCAGCGAATAATCAACCCTGAGAATGGTCTTGGAGACCCCCAACACAAGCCACTATGTGACGTTTTTTAAAATTTTTAAATTTGAATTCTCTCACTTGATTCTTTTAAATTCTCTGGTATAGAATTTTGATTTCAGAAGTAACTGCAATGCTTGCATCTTTTCTTTCTAGTTCTTGTTTGATCACACTGACCGTAAGTTTCAGAACAAGATTCAATTGCAGTGGTGATAGTGGGCACTCTTTTGTTGCTCCAGACCGTAAAATGACAATGTTCTTGATCAGATTTGTAAAAGGAGCATAATGATATTGCTACTCAGAATTGCAACACAGATCAGATCAATACAAGTGCTTATGAAACTCCATAGGGTAAACTTCTGTAAAGTTTTAATGAAGGTAAAATATGAGACAGTAATGAGAGACCAAAAGCAGGCAGCCCACAGGTTCCTTTCTCAAATATGCAGGATATACTTCATCTTTATATTTTGATAATGAAAACTCTGTGAGATATGCTGGTCTCAGAGAAGTCACACAATCATCTGAGGAGGGAATCTTTTAAAATTCCTCTTATTACATGGTCAAAACCAGGCTGTCTGCTGATCAAATTCAATATTAGAAATCAGAGGAAGTTAACAGTAACCAGCTGTAAGCCAATGCAACATACATTTCTCCACAAATGGTGCTGAGAAGCTGACACGCTTGCCTCATGGTCTGTCTTGGACCCTGCCCTATATTAATCACTTGTTAATATAATTCATTCGGGTAGGAATTTTTGTATAAATAATCTTGTTCTTGGCATGTCCAATTAGTGCATAACAAGTGATAGCTATTATTACTAAGTTGTTAGTTGTCTTCATATGGCATTTTATCCTGTTTAGGATATAATCCTCCATTCCACATTTTCTTATGGTAGTTTTAAGGATTTTTAATGCATTAGTTTAGTTTATTTGATAAAATCATCTTTGTATTAGTATTTACGTATGCTTATGAGATATCTACTATAATCACCAGGTCAGGTATAAACTTTTAAAAGTAGCATCACTCCAAAATACCATCATGAGCAATGATGGTATTTCTTCTCTCATTCATGATGGTATTTTTCTCTCATAAACCTCTTCTCTCAATCAAGAACAGTATATTAGGCCAGACACAGTGACTTATGCCTGTAATCCTAGCACTTTGGGAGGCCAAGGCAGAAAAATTGCTTGAGCAAGAAGAGCCTGGGCAACATAGTGAGATCTTGTCTCCCCCAAAAATATTTTCAAATTAGCTAGGCATGGTGGTGAGCACCTAGTCCCAGTGACTCTGGAGGCTGAAGTGGGAGAATCTCTTGATCCTGGGAGGTAGGGGCTGCAGTGAGCCATGATCGCTCCATTGCACTCCAGCCTGAGTGACAGAGCAACTCAAAAAACAAAAACAAAACTTCAAAACACAGAATTTTGAAAAGTCTCTATGTGGTCAGAGAGGTTTAATTTACATAAATCAAGGAATGATTAAAATTTAAGATCTTACTCTAAAGATTCAGATCTTAATGAAACAGTAAAAGTTCCTTTATCCCCCTTGCAGGGCATGTGACAGGGGGAGTGGCTCGCCTCTACAGTGCCCCACTGCTCAAACCTCCAGGGGGACCATGCAGATGGGCAGGTTGTAGGGCTTCAACCCCACGGCAACAGCATCTAGGGTGGTGTGTTTACAACTCCTGAAGCCCCAGTGGGTGTGTGTTACAGGGTGTTCTTTTAGTTTAGCCATCTGCAGTTAGCTTGTGTTACTAAGCTCTATTAGGTCCTCTGCCTTATCACAAAGACAGAAGGCTTTCTGTATCCCAGGGTTCTTGCCTTGGTGGGCCTGTTTCTGCAAGTTCCTCCTGATATCAGGGGCTGCCTGAGTAATAAATGTATCCTTTAGGATTAGCTGTCCCTCAACTGAATCAGGAGATACAAAGGTGTGCTTTACCAAGGGCTCCCTCAGCCTTTCCAGGAAGGCAATGGGATTTTCATCAAATACCCGGTCGATCAAGGACAACTTAGTATAATTGAGAGGCTTGGTCTTAGTCTTACATAAGTCCTCTGTTATGCTCACCTGAAAGTGTCTCCCCTTCCAGTCTTCCATCTGGTCATTGGGATCCCATTTAAGTCCTTCACTGGTACTGCTTCTCCCCCAGTTAAATAATATTTGCTCCCTTTCCTGATGCCATATGTGATGTAAAGCTCATCCCCAGATCTCCCTGCTGCTTGCAGAGTTGCCTGTTTCTCAGTGTCTGTCAGGGTCTGATGCAAAGGTAACATAACATCTCTCCAGGAGAGTTCACATATTTAGGTGAAATACTGCAGCCTCTATCTATCTATCAGAGTTATGTGAAGGGGCAGGGGACTTACTTGCAGGAAATTGGTCCTGCCCATTACATTGTGCCTATTGCCTGTCTTTGGATCCCTCAGACCTGGTTTTTCTTTATAGGGCCTCAGCCTGAGGCTTGGGATTCAGTTTGGGACTGAAAAGGTATTTTAGAGGCTGTTTGTAAGCCCTGCCAAATTTGCAGTTATCAGCCAGCAGAGGTCGTTCCTCCATTAGCTTCCTTATCAGAAACAGAGTTGAGAGGGTGAGCCTTTCACTTAGAAAAGGAATCAAGAGAACAACAGTTTAAGGGGCAAAAGGGGGAGATAATGGGGGGAGAAGCCTTTGCTCAGTGCAAGTGGGTCCCTCTAATCCTTGTATCTTTCCCCTGGTTCCCACTGTGCTTAATTCCTTGGCCAGGGCAAGAAAGCTTCCATTGGTACGGTGGGCGAGAAGTGTCCTGTAGGGTCCTGGCTACTGCCTGTTTTCTCCCGCCCCCTTGTCCCAGGCAGTGGAGGCAGAGTTGGTGGCCATGGCGCTGCTCTTCTCCCCGCCCCCTCTTGGCTCAGCCTTTGCCTGCCATGGACATGCTCAGGCACCCAAGCTGGGAGGCGAAAGGATAAGGAGAGGTGCCCTGAGCCGTGTGTGCCTGTGGCCATCGAGGTGAAGGCACAGATGGCACCTCTAGGAACCTTTGTCTGCTGAGCCAAATGCTCATTTTACTTAGTAACTTTGCCGCAGCCTGTAGCAAAACTCTTAACATATAAGGGAAGAGATAAGAGCCATTTCAAATTGTGAGGGAGAGAAAAGACGAAGTCTGGGGATTTTCACTGGCCCGGTTAGGGAGGTTAAAAACTTCATGAAGGGAAATAGAGCCTCTTACCCACATGAAAGAGAAACAGAGGTAGCAGGGTTTTGGAAGAGACGCAGAGCCAAGTTTCACATTTGCTCACACTCACTTCCGGGGTCCCAGATGAGTCCCCAGTTGAGGTGGGAAAAGTTCCCTTATCCCCCTCGCAGGGCGTGTGACGGGGGAGTGGCTCACTTCTTCAGTGCCCCACTGCCCAAACCTCTAGGGGGAGCATGCAGACAGGCAGGTTGTGGGGCTCTGACCCCATGGCGGCAGTGACTAGGGGGGCGTATTTATACCTCCTGAAGCCCCAGTGGGCATGTGTTACAGGGTGCTCTTTTAGTTTAGCCGTCTGTAGGTGGCTTGTGTTAATAAGCTCTATTAGACCCTCTTTCTTATCATAAGAACAGAGGGCTTTCTGTATCCCACGGTTCTTGCCTTGGTGTACTGGAGGAATCGGATCACACATAGGCTTGGAGAATGAGTGCAAGGTTTTTATTGAGTGGTAGCTTTCCGCAAGGTGGATGGGGAGGCCAGAAGGGAGATAGAATGGGAAGGGAGTTTTCCCCTGGAGTTGGGCTGCCTAGCGGCCTAGCTCTCCTCCAACCACCTCAGCCAAACTCCAGGTCATTCCATTGGTCGATGGCCTGCTGGCATCTGCTGGTGACTGTCAGTGTGGTCTTAGGCCAATGCGTTCCTCTCAATGTCCAGCCACTTGTGTCTGTGCCCACTTAGGGTCTCAGGGTATTTTATAGACACAGGATGGGGATGTAGTGGGCCAAGGTGGTCTTGGGAAATGCAACATTTGGGCATGAAAACAGAAATGCCTGTCCTCACCTAGGTCCATGGGCACAAGCCCCGGGGGTGGAGCACTAGCCAGGGATCACGCCCTTCCTGTCCCAGTACTTCCCTACCCACCTCTCATAACATTTATATTTCATATAATATTGGGAAAATCTAAATACATTAATTTCATCTGATTTTTATATTTTGTTACATATAGCCGTGACAAAAGGCGTTTAAAAAAGTATTATGTAATAACTAACTACATAAGGCTAACAGTAATTTCTTAAAATTGAACCCAAAAAGGGTATATCCTGAATTTCTCTATTTATGTTTATTAAAAGCAATCTCCCTGTAGGTATTTCAAACATTTGGCACAGTCTTATTTTTTTCTTTATACGTAGCTGCCTTTGTTATTAAGATATTTACCAATAATTTAAATAGATTAGTTTGCAAGGATCATGAAAAGTAAAATTTCCATAGAAATTTATTTATTCATAGTTATATGGAAATAATTGCTCTCTCACACCTATACTAATTTAACCACCTGTTTTAAAAGAGTATAATATTTGAGAAAAATGTGGCTTTTTATTTTAATTTCTTAAATTTTAATTTGAAATTACAATGATAAAATATTAATTTTTCTCTATTTTTAAGGGTCCTAAGATACATATATTGCCTGTTTGCAAAGGTAAAAAATTTTTTCCTAGCATTTTTTTTTATCACTAGTGCTTCCTATGATTTTTCTTGCTGCTGCTACTGTTTATGCTCAAGGGTCCCAATTTCATAATACATAATTTATATTTAGAATAATAATTTTATATATGTTGGGCAATTTATGACTGATAATATCTTGCAAGGAGGGCTGATCTTGCTAACTGAAATATCCTTTTGTGTGGTGAATACATTAGTGTGTTTGCTAGACAAATTTGTTACGAGATAAAAATACTTAAAATGTTGAACGTAATAAATGGAGAAAACATTTGAAGTTCCCAGGGCAAACGAAGAAAAAGAAAAGGAAAGAGGGGGATATGATTTTGACCCACCAAGATATGCAAGACCAGCAGTAGCTGCAATATGAGGGGCATAGGCAGTGGGAAATCCTGGGTGGCAAATGAATAAAAGTTCTTTGGGAACAGGAATACAATGTTATTTGTCTACTTGTCTATTTGTCACATTAGCATTGTGATGACTCCTTCTTGCCCCAAATATTAAATGTGCTTTATTACAGCACTCATCATTAAGTTATTCATTGTGTGGCCTTTCTTTCTTCCTGTCTTTCTTTCTCTCTCTCTCTCTCCCTTCCTCTCTCCCTTTTTTACTTTCTTTTTTCATTTTTTTTCTTTTATTTGGAATCATGAAGAGGGAATATATCTCCACGTTGTTTGACACATTACACAGATAAAAGAATAGTCCCTAGATACATAAAATTCTAGAAAGCAGAAGCATATGTAAAAATATAATCTCACTGATGTGCCTTTTGCCTTAAGATTCATGAATATCTTAAAAAATAATTTGAATGTGCACAGCTAAGCCTAACATTGTCTCCAAAAGCTTAGAGGTTTCAGGTAATATCTGTGTTAAAAAAAACTATAGAATCATATAGATGAAAGTTTATTTAATCATGATGTAGTTCAGGGGTCCCCAATCCCTAAGCATTGGACCAGTACCAGCCCATGGCCTATTAGGAACTGGGCCACACAGCAGGAGGTGAGTGGCTGGTGAGTGAGTGAAGCTTAATCTGTATTTACAGCTGCTTCCTATGGTTTGCATTACTGCTTGAGCTCCACCTCCTTTCAGATCACTGGTGGCATTAAATTCTCGTAGGGGCGTGAACCATACTTTAAACTACACATGTGAGGGATCTAGGTTGCAAGCTCCTTAGGAGAATCTAATGCCTGATGATCTGAAGTGGAACAGCTTCATTCAGAAACCATCCACTGCACCCCCATCCACGGAAAAATTGTATTCCGTGAAACTGGCCCCTGATTCCAAAAAGGTTGGGGACTATTTATGTAGTCAATTCCCCCATCAAATAAGAGGGGGATCCTAAGCTCTCAAGGGGAAAGTAACTCCCCTTTCCCCTGCGAGATGATAAAGTCTGATGTGGTTTGGCAGTGTCCCCACCCAAATCTCATTCTTGAACTGTAGTTCCCATAATCCCCAAGTGTTATGGGAGGAACCTGGTGGGAGGTAATTGAATCATGGAGGTGGTTACCTCCATGCTGTTCTCATGATAATGAGTGAGTTCTCATGAGATCTGATGGCTTTATAAGGAGTTTTTCCACCACTTCACTCGGCACTTCTTCCTGCTGCCTTGTGAAGAAGGATGTGTTTGCTTCCCCTTCCACCATGATTGAAAGTTTCCTGAGGCCTTCCCAGCCTTGCTAAACTGTGAGTCAATTCAACCTCTTCCTTTATAAATTATACAGTCTAGGGTACGTCCTTATACCAGTGTGAGAACGGACTAATACAAAGTCAGACAGGACTATAGTCAGAACATAATGCCTTCCCTCTAATTCCTGTAGTTAGTCAATAATTTCATGATAAATCTATTGAGGAGAAAACCCAGATCTTGCTTTATTGGATATTTAAAACATAATTTTTAAATACCTCAATAGAGTAATTCTAGAGTTTACTTCTCAACACAGCAGAAAAAACAGGATTCCTTTTCAAGGCCTATCTATGTACATGAAGATTTTATGATAACTTAAAAAACAATTACTCAGATTTATTAAAAAATTAAATGTTCCTTTGTTTATTATATTATGAGTTTGTGTTTCTATTAGTCACACTTTTTCGTCTCTTTCTATCTAGCTTTCTATTTCGTTATCTCTTTCAGTTTCTCATTAATTATTTATTTAGTTGGTTTTATTCCATGTTTAACTGAAAAGAACCTAAGACATCTGACAAGTGTACATACTCACGTGATGACGTACAACACCAAGATGCAAGGGTTCACTAATTATAGCTTATGTCGGAATCATATCAACAGCATGATTAATCATTTTTGCTAAACAACATAATTTCCCTGTTTATGGTAATAGCACTGAATATCGTTTTCTATCATAGTCTTCTTCACATGTTTTTTTCATTGGCTTCTAGTACCATACACTCTTGTTTCTCTTTCCTTACTGGTAGAGTCTTCTCACTCTCCCTTGTTGATGCATCTTTATTTCTAGACTTCTGCAGATTGGAATACCCTGTAACCCATTCTAGGCCCTTCTCATTGTCCTCAATCTATGATACGTTGCAAGTGATATCTAGTCCCACAGCTTTAAAAATATTATTTTTATACCTGTGACTCCAAATTGTGTATCTATGGTTCTAATCTTTCCAGACTTGTATTAGACTGCCAACTACTTTGGTATTTAGTAGCAGCTCATTATCTCTAAACTTATTCCTTACCAATTATTTCCTTCTTAATTATATTCCTTCCATACATTAAAAAAAATTGTTAATTTCTTCAGAGCGATTAAAAATAGTGGCATTGAAAAAATAACAACAGAAAGGGTAAACTTTATGAGCAGTCTATTTTAGCTGTCACTTTTCTACTACTATAATCATTTGCATTATTGCCTGTGTGCATTTGTAGTAGTTTTTACATTTTTATATAGTTATTTGTCATTTGGGATATATATTTGTAATGATTACCAAGGAGAAGGTTTATTTATTTATTTATTTAACAAATGTAAACATTACATTGAATGTTCATACATTTGGATAAATAGTGAATTTTGTCCTTTTTCTCATAAATAACTCTGTAATCACATGGGCAGTAAGCTCAAAAAAACAAACTTTAGATACAATCTTTATGCCTCACTAATACCTGTTTGAATAGAAAAATGGGGATTGACATTTTTTTCTTCCCACATACCTTCTATTTTTACACAGTTATGTTGGTTGGATATCTAGGTACCATGGTGACAGACACCACACAAATATATAGCCATATAAAAGGTTAGTGGTGGAGGACATCTTAAGTAAAAGTAATTATATGAACTTAGAGAGCAAAGCCAACGAATGGTACTTTAACAAGCAATACATTAAATAATTAAATCAAAAGACTTTCAGTTTAAAAATGATTTTAAGTAAACTTTAATTTAAAACTGTGTTTACCTACAAAAAACCTGAAACCTTGGAAGATCATTTGATTTGGCTAAGGTTATGCTGCTAGATAGCAACATAGTTGGAAATAGAATTTGCTCTTCTTAACCCACTAAATAAAAACTGGAACCACATTAGCTTTGGTGTATCTTTACTATATTTCAGAGGCACAAACCTAAGCACCAGAATTTGGTTTCAGAATGTATGACTAATAGAAAAGTCAGATGCAAATTTTGATTCACTGGGTAATATACATTAAATTGTTTCTAACAAATATATTCAAAATCATGCAAGAGATTATGATGAATGACATTAGTGTTATCTCCATATTCATGTGGATGATCCATTCCAGGAGGAAGAGCCATGGCATCTTAGTCCCCAATCTCTTCACTTTGTGGTCCATTTTCTTGCCTCCATCTCAGCATTCTATTCCCATGATGCACTGAAGATATCATAATGAGAGATACAAAATTGTTTCTAAGCTTTCTATCTTAAACCATTTATTAATAATACGTCATGACCTTCTTGATCATTTTCTGTACAAATCTCTTTGCAAGAATGCTTTCATCCTATTAAAAACTTTAACCCATTGAATCCACTAGTTTATATCCATTTATTGGCCTCAATCTGTTTCTAATTGCTACCTATCTAGAGCACGTTTAATGGTTCAAATACAAACCATTCCTTTACATACAGTCTTAACACCTTCAATCTTTGATTCTATCTCATCCATACTTGCCTTGCAAAAGACTGGAGTAAACCCCAGAATTTGCCTTCTCGTTCTTTGCATATAAAAACCAAAATGTTGCTGTAGAAAATCACAATACTCTGCTGACTGACCTTTCTTTGAATTACAATCATTAATGTCAAGTTAACACTTGTCTTTGTTTGGTATCTGTACTGTCATTTCCTAGAATATTCCCTTCACCATTTTCTGAGATAATGTGATTCATGTTTGTTTTGTATCTCCTCAAATCCATCAAATGACCACTCCTCCCAGACTTAAAGTCCCTCAGATTCTTACCACCAAATCTAAAAACATTCTTTTCAGTATAG
Organism: Pan paniscus; assembly: GCF_029289425.2. NCBI lineage: Eukaryota > Metazoa > Chordata > Mammalia > Primates > Hominidae > Pan > Pan paniscus. Next base: position 172,985,706 of record NC_073252.2, on the reverse strand, counting down.
TCATCATCTTCTTTGCTCCTCTTACATAGGAAACAGCACGATCATTCAATTTATGTTACAGAAGCCCAAAGACAGTGCAACAATATTTTCCAAGTGTCGTGTTTCTAGTAAAACTATTTTTTGTGTGGAAAAGGGCAAAATAAAGATATTTTCAGAAAAACCAACAAACACATACAAAAAGTTTATCACCTACAGACATTCATCAAAGGAGTTCAAAAGACATCATCTCAGGTAAAGAATAACCCCAGAAAGAGAGTTGTAGATGCAAGAGTAAATTATAAAGAACTTGATGAACATATCAATAAAAATAAATAAGTGGGGCCTATGTAAAATTGTCTAATTTATGAGGTAAACTGAAAGTTATATCTAAAATGCTAGATAAAATTGTATGTATGTCAGAGGAGTTATACAGTGTTCGAGTGATCAAGGTCATTTTATGGTTTGGAGTGAAGTTAACTACTAAGAAGCAGCAAATGTTTTTATGACTCACAAAGCAGTAGTGGTAAAATCAGAGAGAAAAAAATCAAATAAGTAGTCAAAAAAATCAAACAACCCAATAAAGGTATTATATGGTTTGGGTCTGTGTCCTTGCCCAAATCTTATGTCAAATTGTAATCGTGAATTGTATTAGTCCGTTCTCACACTATTATGAAGAAATACCTGATAATAGATAATTTATAAAGAAAAGAGGTTTCATTGACTCACAGTTCTGTATAGCTTGGGAGGCCTCAGGAAACTTACAATCATAGCAGAAGACACTTTTTCACAGGACAGCAGGAGAGAGAACGAGTGCTAGCAGCAGAAGCTTATAAAAGCCAGAAGCTTATAAAACCATCAGATCTTGTGAGACTCACTCATTATCATGAGATCAGCATGGGGGAAACCATCTCATGATTCAATTACCTCCACCAGGTCTGGCTCTTGACACATGGGGACTATGGGGTTTAAAATTCAAGGTGAGATTTGGATGGGGACAAAGAGCCAGGCCATATCTTTCTGCTTCTGTTCCATCCCAAATCTCATGTCAAATTGTAATTGCAAATTGTATAAGTCCATTCTCACACTACTGTAAAGAAATACCTGACACTAGATAATTTATAAAGAAAAGAGGTTTAATGGCCAGGTGCAGTGGCTCATGCCTGTAATCCCAGCATTTTGGGAGGTTGAGGTGGGCAGATCACCTGAGGTCAGGAGTTGGAGACTAGCCTGGCCAACATGGTGAAAACCCATCTCTACTAAAAATACAAACAAACAAACAAATTAGCTGGGCATAGTGGCAGGCTTCTGTAATCCCAGCTACCCAGCAGGCTGAGGCAGGAGAATAGCTTGAACCTGGGAGGCGGAGGTTGCAGTGAGCCGAGATTGCGCCATTGCACTGCAGCCTGGGCAACAAGAGTGAAACTTCATCTAAAAAAAAGAGGTTTAATTGACTCAGTTCTGCATAGCTGGGGAGACCTCAGGAAACTTACAGTCATAACAGAAGGCACCTCTTCACAGGACAGCAAGAGAGAGCATGAGTGCTAGCAGTGGAAATGCCAGAAGCTTATAAAACCATTAGATCTTGTGAGACTCACTCATGACCATGAGAACAGCATAGGGGAAACCACCAGCACGATTCAATTACCCTTACCTGTCCCACCCTTGACTTGTGAGGACTATGGGGATTACAATTCAAGGTGAGATTTGGGTGGGGACACAGAGCCAACCATATCACAAATGTTGAAGATGGGGCCTGGTGGGAGATGATTGAATCACGGGGGAGGATTTCCCCTTTGGCGCTGTTCTCATTATGGTGAGCTATCATGAGATCTCTTCTTTAAAAGCAGGTAGTACTTCCTGGCTCTCTCCTATCCCTGTGCTCCAGCCATGTGAAGTGCTGCTTCCCCTGTGCCTTCCACCATGACTGCGAGATTCCTGAGGCCTCCCCAGAAGCCGTCATGCTTCTTGCACATCCTGTGCAACCATGAGCTAATAAATTTTCCTTCATAAATTATCTTTCCTTTATAAATTATCCCGTCTCAGGTATTTCTTTATAGTAGTGAAAGAATGGACTAATATTATTGCACTACTATGAGGAGAAGAAAGAAACATAAAAACAGAACAACAAGAAACAAATTAAGAATAAAAAGGAAAACACAAACAAGAAACTCAAAACAAGAGATTTCAAGCTCACATTTTCAACAAGTGGACAATATCAAACATAATAAATGTTAGATATACATCAAAATAATGTTGGCAGAAAATACTTAGATTCCACTTATAATATATATACACATCTTGATATATATACATATATGGGTATGTATAGAAAACAAAGATATAAAAAAGAGTTCTGTATATTTTTATTACTTTTAAATCTCACATTAACAAAGAAAAATGCTTTTGTAAAAGATTGTGGTAACTATATTATGAAACTAAACATATTTTTTCACTTAATGTTCTTCCTTTTTTTTGAAAAAAAAAAAAATCCTAACCTAATATTGTGAAGAAAATGGATTTGGCCATCTTTAATGTTGTGACTCTTAGAAAGTTCAGCAGCTGCTTGCTTATGACTCTATTTATTTTAAAAAATAAGAACATTTTGTTTTATCCCATAATGACTTTCTGGTTAAGTTGACCTGTATAGAAAAAAATTGACAAATAAGAAAAGGAGAAACAGATGTTTTACCCTAAATAAAAATAAGTGTTTTATTTTTTATCTGGATCATAAAAATCAAGTAATATTCATGTGTGTATTTAATCTTATCAAAAATGTCTCACAATGAGGAAAGAATGTATACAGAGGGCTATTTATTTATAGAACAGTGGAGGGCTAACTAGTCTCTCTTTTTATTCTACCTTACTGAAAGGATGATTAATAAGGATCAGGGGTACAGCTATTTTCATAGACCAAGTGTTGATTCTGTACCAATACATGTAGCAATATCTAGGACAGAAAACTGAATAAAATAGTTATTTAAAATTGTGGTTTACTTCATTATAAACATTAGCAAAAAGAGAAATACGAGGCTTGCAATAGTAATAACATTTATTAAACATTTTTAATGTTTCAGGTACTCTACTTATAAAATTATGAGATGTAGCAGTACCTTTATTCACTAATTCATGCTTGATTGTGTGAATTGTATTACTTGATTTAATTTTGCAAATAATGTGTATTCAACATGTACCATGTGTCAAGTATTCTGGTTGATGAATTAAATGGTTAAAATTCCTATTTTCATGGAGATTACATTCTAACCAGACCAACAGGCAATAAACAGGAAATGATATACACTCATTAACATATATACATATACATACACAAATATATATACTAAGATGCTGGCAATATTGTGCAGGATCTGGAATTTATGAAAAAATGTTGGAAATAAATACCAAAGAGGAAAAAGTCAAGTCAAACAGAATAAAAGGATCGAAGTGGTGGGGTAGAGAGATGCTATGTTGTTATGTGGTGACCAGAATCAGTCTCTCTCAGGAGCCTCTGCAGGTCCAGATGTGAAGGAAGGGAAAGGAGTGCATTATGAGCATGTCTGGAGGGAAGAGCATTTCAGGCTAGGAGGACAGCAAAGTGCAAATACCTTAATTGTTTGGAATGTTTTAGGTAAATTGTTTGAAATGCTTTAGGAAAATACAGCATGAATTAGATAAATTGGTGAAAATGGATCAGAAAGGTGGCAGGGATGAGATCATATTAAGCCTGGTAGGTCAAGAAAATGCCTCTAAGCCTAGGATAACTGAAAGATGTTTCTCAAAGTCCCATGGCTAACAGTACGGATTGGAGCCAGGATTTTAAACCAGACATTCTTTCTCCAAAGCAATTGCACCTAACTTCTACTTTATACCCTTCCCCTCAAACATATGAGTAACTTAATCTTTTATTTATCAAATGTACCAACTCGTTGGACAAATATTGATAGAGCTGTAATTATAACTTATTTTTTGTATTTTTGAAGCCCTATCTGTAGACCTATTGAGCATTTTTAGAGTTGCTTTTACATTGTATCATTTATTTTGTTTATTCTTTTCAACCCTATTTTTTAACACACACAAGGTGTTTTTGTTTTACATGTTTATAAATGTTAATTTTTAATAAGTTTCTGACATACAAAAATGTTGAAAAAAATGAATTCCCATTGATCAAGACCTCTTGGATATTTGCCTCTGCTCTCATTGGTTGAACTCTTTTTCTTTCCTCCATCTCATTGGTTGACCTCTTTTCCTTCCCTTTCAGTTACTCTAGCAAAGAAATTTCTATGTGTAACTTAATTCCTTCTATCTATAGCTCTATAAGGCTTTTCTACAGAGAAATGTAGTGTGGAAAGGGTAAAAATAAAATATAAAACATATTGTGGTTACATAACAATCTTCTCTGACCCTAGTGGCAAGTATCCTATAATGCACAGAAAATCTCCCAAAATGATATGTTACTCTATCTGACTTCTGAATTAAAGTGTTAAAAGTCAGTCTCCCGTGCACTATCATCTTCTCCTCTAGATAACAATACATGAACTCTTTGTATCGGCTCTCTACCTTGCTGCCTATTCTGATAATCTTTATATTTGACAAGCTTCAACATTACCTGAAGCTTCTCAAAGCTAGAGTTAGTAAAACCATAGAAACCTGAGGCTGAAACAAACCACTGCCTTTGTCATGCTTATCTGGAATAAAATCAAGGCTGACTTTCCTACCAAAGGCAGACTCATGTTTAATCAGGAGTAAGACCCTGGGAGGACTCTACATTTCATTTCCCAACTCTTTCCAAGTGAATATCCACCTTATATTTGTATTCCAGATATTTTGGGTGGCATTAAATTTAATAAATGTTTTTAATGCAGAACATCGTATTAAAATAATGAGTTATTTCGAATCGAGCTATTAAATGTCATGTGACAATTGGAATAAAATTATTTTTAATAAAATATCCCATAGACTTTTTCCAAGTTGATAAACCAAAACTCGGTAAAAATGTCTTTCAGACCAAAATAAAAATCAGATTAGCAAAAAGATACTGTATAGGCTTAAACTCATTCAACAAATTTGATTCAGCAAATTTTCTCTTAAGAGAAAAGTCAAGACATTTTGAAAAAAGAGAAAAGGAAAAATGAATTACCTAAAATTTGAGGAAAGTTGAAGAGAAAGTGATTTCAAAATTAGAGTAAAAATGATGCATAAACACAATACATATACACCACCTATTCAGGTAGGGAAATGCTAGAGGAATTCATGTATCTGTAGGAATGTAGGCTGCCTTGTTATTTCATCTGTACATGAAATGAAGTATAAATGGCTATATGTAGGATCAAGTACACGCTCAGCTAGTATGACACAGATTCACACACATAATCACATGTGTACTACTGCCACTGGAATCATCATTTATCATTTCTCAAAGACAGTGAAAAGGAACATCAAATCACCTAGGCTCCAACATGTCATTCTTTCTTCTCAAAATGTCTTGTATTTCACACAGTCTTTTCTCGAGTGGCTTCCTTTCTCTGGGAAGAACTTACTCCTCACACAGCAGCCAAACTTTAGAAATTTTTTTTCCATGATTCGCTTAAATATCAACTCCTCCTCAAAGTATTTTCAGATGTCAGTGACAGTTAACATTCTCTCTTAGAAAAAAAAAAAAAACTTATAGCATTAGAATATCTCCATTATTTATTTCAACCACTCTTTTATTAACATTATGATCCATATATCTCAACTTTTACCTGATTCTGATTTCAAATTGTGATTATACTCCCTGATTTTATATCATAGTTATTGAATCATGAGCACCTGTTACCTTCTTAATAGCAGTTAATGTCTCAAGTGTCTCATGTTTTTTCTTATATTTACTAGTCAGTTAGGTTACTTTGTCACAATCTTTTCATCATCCCATACCCCTGCTTCTTCTGTGAATGCTGATCTTGGGCTGTCATCACTTGACTGGGCACGGCCATCTTTGTTGCTAAACCTGCTGTTGTCTCTCTGCAGCCTCAAGTGAAAACATTGCTCTTCTCAGTAAGTTCTGCTGGCTGTATACTTATTAGTGGATCTGAGACTCATGCACATTTTTGCTCTAAATGTAAGCCACTCCACAATGTCACCACTGCAGTTATACACATTACTAGTAAAAAACAGAATCTCTATGATATGTGCAGTCTTGCTTTGTCTCTGCTTCATAGGAGCTGCTCATACACACCAAAGCAAAGCCAAGTATTTTTGTCTCTTTAAGTCCTTCCCTTAGACCTGTAGAGAAGATAATTTTGTTTTTTTGCTCAATTTAATACACCATTAAATTCTGTTTCAGGATTAACTATTTCTCAGAGAATTGATATGAGGAAATTATTTTTCTTTAAGAGGAAACCATATTCCAATAGTCATAATAACTCAACATTTAAAATCTACCAGTGGCACATTTCTCAGTGTTACTCATTGTCAACTTATTATATGGTTACTTAACATTTGTGTCTCTCTTGCCTGTTAAATTGTGAAGCATAAGAAGATAGAATTGTGCCTTAAACAAAATTGTATATCCCACAGTAGACTGTAGAAGTCCTCCAACAATGGAAATATGCAATAAATAATTTTTTTGGTTACTCTTGGGCTAGAAAAGGAAGTATTCCATCTTCATATCCCTGAAATTTTGCATGTTGTATATTTATTAGTTAATTAATATATAGGAGTTTTCAAAATAGAATCCAGATGTCTCAACATCAACTGAAATATCCAAGAGGAGGAAAATCAGGTTTTGAAGTTCAGGTTATGACCATGTATAGGTTGTGCTCAAATGGAAAACATGTGTTTTATTTGCGAGAATATACACTCGGTGTGGCTATATCTTTTTTTAATGAATACTACTATTTAAAGTCTTATATGAACCATCCCAATGTATATATTATAAATGAAATTAAATACACTGGGCCATCAAGCAAAAGAGCTATTTGGCTTGTCCCTGGTTAATAATTTATAACTTATATTCACTGGTAAGTTTCATTAGTGTTACATTTTCCTGTGTTACATGTTTTGAAATTATAGTGGTGGAATACTGCATTAAAATTTGACAAGACTTAATTCCTTCATCTCTTAAATAGTGATAGAACTCTAGGTCTCAAAGACGTAACTAAGAATAAATAAGCACAAACATTAAAGTGTCTTTTAAATGATAAAAATTATCTACAAAAATTAAGCATTCTTATTCCAACTTAGTAAGACTCTTATCTTTGATTCAGCTATAGTATGTGTGATAAAAATAAATCATAAATCTTGGGTTATGTCCTTAGAAAATTTTTATATAGCTGGCTATTTAAAATATATATTAAATTATACATGAACATATAAAGCATGATAAGAAATCTTAATAAAATGTAAAGATTGCATTGGAAACCAGAACACAATTAACTATAACTACTGAAATAAAATGATGTATACACAAGAAAACTAAACTTGCCATGACAACACTCACGTGTGATGACAAATTGCAGACATATATGCATATGTCAAAATTTAGAAAGCATAACATCCATGAACTTCCTTTAAGGAAAATACTTAACAAAATTAACTAATGAAATTAAAAGTGAGTTATAGCAGAAATATCAAGTTACAAAAGGTGAAGAGAAGGAATCGTAGTGCATAATAATTTTTCCCATAATATGTAGTAAAATGCAAGATGACACTGTGAGTAGAAATTTATAATATAAAGGGGAAGTAAGGTTTTTGAAAACTAAGAAACATACAGTCACGTACTGCTTAATGACAGGGATACATTCTGAGAAATGTGTCATTGGGTGATTTCATCATTGTGTAAACATCATAAAGTGTACTTACACAAACCTAGATGGTATAGCCTACTACACACCTAGGTTTGCTCCTGGGCTAGAGACCTTTGTAGCATGTCATCGTACTAAATGTTGTAAGCAATTATAACTCAATGGTAAATGTTAATATTTGCATTTCTAAACACACTTTAATATAGAAAAGGTACAGTAAAAATATGGTATCAAAGATTTTTTAAAACTGTATACCTTTACAGGGCACTTATCATGAATGAAACTTTCAGGACTGAAAGTTACTCTGGGTGAGTCAGTGAGTGAGTTGTGAGTGAATGTGAAGGCCTAGGACATTACGGTACATTACTGTAGACTTTATAAATGCTGTACATTTAGGCTATACTAAATTTATTTAAAACATTTTCTTCAATTATAAATTAACCTTAGTTTACTGTAACATTTGTACTGTATAAACTCTTTAAATTTTAAACTTTTGATTGTTTTGTAACAGCAGAGGTTAACACACGTTTTAAAGCACTATAAAATATTTTTCTTTATATTTTTATTCTTTAAGCTCTTTTCTATTTTAATACACTTTTTAAACTTTTTATTATAATTTTAAAAAGTAGCAGCACAGTAGGTTTGCTCACACCAGAATCACCACAAACATGTAAGTAATTCATTGTACTAGGGTGCTGTGATGGCTCTGATGTCACTAACTGATAGGAATTTTCATCTCCATTAAAATCTACAGCAACTGTCTCCAACCTTTTTAGCACCAGGGACTCGTTTTTGTGAAAGACAATTTTTCCACGAATGGGGCTGGTGTGGTGTGGTGGGGAGAATGGTTTCAGAATGAAACTCTTCCACCTCATATCATCAAGCCTTAGATGGAGCAGGCAACCTGGATCCTTCGCATGCACAGTTCACAATAGGGTTTGTGCACCTATGAGACTCTAGGCCAGGCGAGGTGGCTCACGTCTGTAATCTCAGCACTTTGGGAGGCCAAGGCAGGTGGATCACTTGAGGTCAGGAGTTCGAGACCAGCCTGGCCAGCATGGTGAAGCCCCATCTCTACTGAAAATACAAAAAACTTAGCCGGGTGTGGTGGCGCATGCTTATAGTCCCAGCTACCTGAGAGGCTGAGGTAGGAGAATGGCTTGAACCCGGGAGGCGGAGGTTGCAGTGAGCCGACATCGTGCCACTGCACTCCAGCCTAGGCGACAGAGCAAGACTCTTGTCAGAAAAAAAAAAAAAAAAAAAAAAAAAAAAGACCGGCAGTGGTGGTTCACGCCTGTAATCCCAGCACTTGGAAAGGCCGAGGTGGGCGGATCCCGAGGTCAGGAGATCAAGATCATCCTGGCTAACACGGTGAAACCCCGTCTCTACTAAAAATACAAAAAATTAGCCAGGTATGGTGGTGAGCCCCTGTAGTCCCAGCTACTCGGGAGGCTGAGGCAGGAGAATGGCGTGAACCCGGGAGGCGGAGCTTGCAGTGAGCCGAGATCACGCCACTGCGTTCTAGCCTGGGTGACAGAGCGAGACTCCGTCTCAAAATAAATACATAAATAAATACATAAATAAGCCAGGGTTGGTGGCACGCACCTGTAGTCCCAGCTATTCAGGAAGCTAAGGCAGGAGAATCGCCTGAACCTGGGAGGCGGAGGTTGCAGTGAGCCGAGATCACGCCACTACACTCCAGCCTGGGCGACAGAGGAGACTCCGTCTCAAAAACAAAAAAAAGAATCTAATGCTGCCGCTGATTTGACAGGAGGCAGAGCTCAGGTGGTAATGCTCACTTGGCCTGCCACTCACCACCTACTATGCGGCCCAGTCCTAACAGGCCATAGACCAGCACCCATCAGTGGCCCAGGGGTTGGGAGCCCCTGTCTTATGGGACCACTGGCTGTATATGTGGTTCATCCTTAACCCAAATGTTATGCAGTACATAATGCACGTTAAGAAAACGTCCAAAATAGACTAGAACGGAAAGTTCTAAATTATTACAGTAAAAGCCAATATTTATAAAAGAAGGCCAAGAAAATAATGAGATAATAGTAATCCAAAGGTCTTGATTTATATGAGCAAATTATGCATTTCATTTGTATTAGTAAAAAGTATTGTGATTATTGTTTTATTTATATATAGATGTAACATTAAGGGCCTTGTTTTTGTAAAAAAATAAACACACATATATGTATGTATAATGTATTTATATGTATTTAATGTCTTTATGTGCCTGTGTGTATATGTATATAAAACATGTCTATATATACAGGAGAATGTATAGATACATTAGCCTGAGTTCATTGATAATTCTAGAGAGAACAAAGATGAAAAAAGGCAGAGAGGCTGTAGGAAAAACGCTGTATTTCTAAATACATTTCAGAGCTTGACATTCTTTTATTGGTTGTATTGAGCTTGTGTTTGTTTCTCCCAAATTCTAGAGAATTAAGAGTAGAATTTTAAAAACTGGTCCCACTACAAAATCAGTAAAAATTCTGTCTTCTTTTGAGTTAACTGTTGTTTGTAAGATATTTTTTAATTGATTATTACTCTTGCTAAAATATTTTATGGTCCCTTGACTTTGGGGAGGAAATAATTTTTTCTTTTCTATTACTGTCATGTACCTAATATTTTTGGAGACTTTGAGGAATAAAACTTGGACAATCATTTCTTGTATGTAGCTTGGATAATAATTTTCCATTTAATTTACAAAGGCTCTACTTTGGAGAATTATTTTGACGCTTTAATGTGTGCTTCTAAAATGTTAGCACATTTTAATATTTATGTCTTTGTATGGTATGAAATATTTCTTTGTCTTTTTTTTCAGTTTGTCAAGGATGTCTGTTCTGTAAGTCAAGGGAATTTTCTGAATGAATATTCAACTGAAAATATTTAAATAGAAAAGAAGATGAGTATGCTGTGTGTGTATGTATGAGGAGATGCAGGTATGGCTATATTTTTTAAATAAGTTACAATAATTTAGTGTCCATATTATTATATAAAAACCTTAACCATAGTCAACACCCCTCACTTTGAAATATGTCTATTTTGAAAGTATACATTTTTTCTTTGTATTTTTTTATATATGAATAGCATTCTATTGTTGTGATCTACCGTAATACCCTTATTTACCTAGCATCATTATTATTATTATTCACTAGTAATTTCTTTAAGGCTAATGAAAGAAACACACATAATAAAACACAAATAATAAAAAATTCAGAATGAGAATACTGTAAAGTAAGATAAGAATCGCCTATTATGATATGTTTTCTACTGGTAAATGTATAACATATTTTCTTTAATCTAATGATGAAATATTTCAAGACACTTAAACAGAAAGCACACATGAAAAGTATGGAAAGAATTAACTTATAATAAGTGTTCTATCATATCAGAAAGAATTAAAACAATATTTTAGGATGCATTTTTCTAGAGTAAATTCCAAGAGTAGGTATTTCTGAATATTTGACACAGTACTTGAGAAATATTGCAGTTAAAATATTGCGAATGCCACGTAAACATTCACTCAGGCATGCACCTGTAGTCCTAGCTACTTGGGAGGCCGAGGCAGGAGGATCACTTGAGCCCAAGAGTAGAAGGTTACAGTGAGCTCTACTCCACCCTGGATGAGGTGTTCATCAGGGTTCTCTAGAGGGACAGAACTAATAGGAGATATATAAATTAAATATATTTATTATTAACTCACACGATCACACGGTCCCACAATTGGCCATTTGCAAGCTGAGGAGCAAGGAAGCCAGTCTGAGTCCCAAAGCTGAAGAACTTGGAGTTCGATGTGTGAGGGCAGGAAGCCTCCAGCATGGGAGAAAGATGTAGGCTGGGAGGCTAGGCTTGTCTAGTTTTTTCATGTTCTGCCTCCTTTTTATTCTGGACATGCTGGCAGCTGATTAGGTTGTGCCCACCCAGAGTAAGGGTGGGTTTGCTTTTCCCAGTCCACTGACTCAAATGTTGATCTCCTTTGGCTAAACCCTCACAGACACACCCAGAATCAGTACTTTGCATCCTTCAATCCAATCAAGTTAAAACTCAATATTAACCATCACAATGAGAGAGTGAGAACCTGTCTCAAAAATAAAATAATTCACTTATGAATGGTCCAATGGTGTATTTCTTTTCAATTAATATATATTACAGTTTAAGAAAGCAATGTGCTTCTTTACAAATCATTATTGCATTTTGATTGATGTATTATTCAGCAATAAGATGGTTGAAATGCCTGATAATAGTATGATAGTTACTATATGAAACTATTTAGGACTAATTCTTCAAGAAAGAGTTTGTGAGGACATAAAATTAGGATAAGCTTGAGCAAGCAGCTTACAGAAATGGTTCTTTAAATGAGTTCAGTGTATAATTAAGTTCAATAGGTTACTTCATGTCTTCTTGAATTAGTCAGCCAACGTGATAATTAAACACTTAGGGACTTGTTGTGACCACTTTTCCGTTGTTTGGTATCATTTATAGACTAATTAAGTGTTTTGTTCATACTAAGGTTAGAACACAAAAGACTGTCTTTGTAGGTGGAGTGAATCAAGAGAATATTAAAAACTTTATTATTATAGAATGTAGAGTAGGTAATGCCTGTAGTCTTTGGCTTTGTTGACCCTTATGAAATTAAATTACTTGGTTGATAGTTAATAAAAATTGAGATGTTTTTATTTTCTGTTAGTTATATTTTAATCTGCATAAAAAAATTTGTGTTTAGCATTTGTTATCACCAATTTTAGATTTTACATTGAAAGATAACTCATTGGTATCTTCTCTGTAGCCATATATACATGTGATCTCAGGAAAAACGGCAGACATTTCCATTTATCCAACGTTTTCTCATTCTGTTGCACTCTGTTGGATATCCTAAAAATATGTTACCAGGCTGATTTCCATGTCTTATCTTTGCACTATAATTTCCTTGTTCTTTAACTAACATATTAAAATAAAACTTCAGTGAGGCTTTAAAATTTTTCTTCATTTTAGTTTATTGCAGGAGGCAGTAAATAGGAAAGTTCCTTATACAGTCATTTGCAAATTGTAGGTGACATGGTCACAATAAAAATATTACTATATTCATCCTGCTGATACAAACATCAGACTAAATGTTCTTGCTGTTCTGTGTCCTGTCAGATGACACATTATCTCTCGGAATATCAATGGTCATAATGTTGCCAAACACAATGATAAAATAGCCTCAGGAAGTTTCTGTTCAGCTCTTGCATCTTTGGAGTCTAAAAACTGTCATTAGTGAATAAAGGCTGTTTATTCGTATCACATTAAAGATTACAATATTTTCAAGTTTCAAATTTTTCAAGGTTTAGTTTCAAAAGCAATCTTGTCCTTCATAAATTTATATGCAGTTTAACCTATCTTCACATTGTTGAGTATTAAATTATTCAAACCTATGAATAGTACATTTAGTTTGTGAGACTAAGCCTACACAAAAATTAATCATAAATAGTGGCAACTTGACCTAAGAAAGGACAAAATTAATAGGTCGATCAGATAAGAATGTTTTACAGATTCACTAAAGTTCATCTTTAAACTAATTATAACTTAATTACAGACAGTGCCAAGATTAAACTGTCATGCAGACCATAATATGTTAGGTGAGTCTAATCAAGAAATAGAAAAGACTTTGAGGCAAAAAAATAGATAAATAATATTAGCTTTCTTAGTAAAAGCTGAATCTCAAATCAAAATGTTATTTAAATGTAAGCAGTGTGAGAAAATCTTTCAGTTATATAATTTTTATGTAGAAATAGTCTCTGGCAGAGAGATTATCTGATGTACCCCTAAGACTATCTGTAAATAAATTTTATGTTATGATATTGCAATTAAAATCACAATTATTTGTTGATATATATCTATGAGCCAAGTTACAAAGATCCACATCTTGGTATTATTACACTTAAAGATTTATCCTTCTGGCCAGGGGTTCCCAACCTTTTTGGCACCAGGGACCAGTTTCATGGAAGAAAATGTTCCCATGAATGGGGAGCAGAGGCGGGTGAGCATTAGCAGATAGGTGGTTTGGGGATGAAACTGTCCCACTTCACATCATCAGGCATTAGATTCTCATAAGGAGCGGGCAACCTACATGCCTTGCATGCGCAGTTCACAATAGGGTTCCCGCTCCTATGAAAATCTAATGGCTCTGCTAATCTGACAGTAGGCAGAGCTCAGCTCATTTGCCCACTGCTCATGTCCCGTTGTGTGGCCCGGTTCCTAACAGGCCACGGACTGCTACTGTTTCGCAGCCCGGGGGTTGGGGACTCCTGCTTTAGGACATAGTGAATGCACTTTTTAAAACAAATGAAAATGTATTTTGCCATTTATGATTTGTTAAAGTGACATAATATTTTATCAGAAATTAGACTTAAGAGGTGGAAGAACACTTCACATTAATCTGATTAGGCAGTTTCCAAACATGGCTGGTATAAAAACATCATCTGGTCATAATACAGATTTCTGGTGTCCATTCTAGACCTACCTGTCCAGAGGAATGGGCTGACAATTTTTTAAATATAAATAAATAATAGCATCACCTCAAAAGTCTTTTTAAAACCAGTGATATATTGCCACCAAATATATCATTAGAACATTGAAAAGACAAGAAAGACTCTTACTCCAAAGGGGTAGAATCTCCACCCTTTTCTGCTAGTACCAGTTAATGTGAAATTTATATTCTTTTAACTTTTGGCCATTTCCACATCAGGCTTTGTTATTCTTTGCCTCCATAGCCTTTCTTTCTTTACCCTCCATTCCCTGCTTCATACTGCTTTAGAATGATGCACCGAAAATATGGCTTCCATCATGCAACCTGCTTGTTCATAAAATTACAACAGCATTCTGATACCTGTAATTGGCATATATAAATCCTTAGTTTGTCATACAAGACATCTACAATTTAAAAGCTCATGTCTGTATCGTATTACTTCAAATCATTCCACAAGTCAATTTTTTTGGAGACAAATTCTGCATATGTCCACTCTTACGATTTTGATAATACTTTTCTGATTTTTTCAGAATAAAGCTTTTGTATCTTTTATCTAAATCCTATACATAATGTACTACTGTAATTAGAGTTTCTTCATGAACTGTATCTTGCTCACCTCCTTCCAAAAGATTGTTTTTTCATCTTTGAACTTTAACAATGTTAGCTTATTCTGTTTAACCCTGTAGCTGTATAACCTGCTAGTCTGTGAAGAGGGAACTTACTGATGGATCTACTGATGGTCTCAACACACAGTATTCTGTATCTATCAACCCCTCATGTTCATAGCTCAGCGCAAACATATGTCGTGAATCAAAATTTTAAGGAGATAGAATGCCAAGATCTAGATTGCTGATTCCCTACTAATTCCACTAGGCTGAGATGATTTTCAATATGGTTTGATTTATTTTAAATTATAAAAATAAACTATAATGAATATTCCATGAGAATTAACAAATTATTTTTATACCTTACAATCCCACAACAAAAACTCTGTATCAGTTATGTCTCTTTCCTACAATCCCTTCTCTGTCAAATTATAGCTGGAGCTTTTCTCTTTCTCTCTTTCCCAAAAGCATTAGAATATGTTTTTAACCAATTTTTCAATAAGGAAAAACGATGTATGAGGAATGACAGAGGTTTTATATATCTAAATCATCTTGTAGCACTCCTAGAATATCAGCCTATTTTAAACTCTTAAAACATGTTTTTTATATGTAATTGTATTTATTTTAGTATTTGTTGTACACTGAATAAAATATGCTACATAATTTTCTAAGTTCTTTCAAATTATTATCATAATAATGGCATTATGAGATAGGTACTGTAAATAGTCCCATTATACAAATAAATAAACTAAGGCTTAGAAAGCTTAAATAATGTGACAAAGGTTATACAGCAAGTTAGGAGAAGAACCAGGGCTTAAACCTGCAAGTTGAATCCTTCTTCATATTATCACTAACTTCCAGAATATTTGGGTCAGTATATGACTATCCAGAATGAAATCTATAGTCTCCAAACACCCTTGCAGTTTGATTTGGCTGGTCATGAAACTACATCCTTATAATGAGATATAAGTGCAAGTGGCCTGTAGTAGCATTTAGCTGACTTTCTTAAAAGATAGCTGGTATGCGTGCTTTGCTGTTTTTTCCTTTATTTCTTCAAGCTGATGCTTGGAACAGGAATATAACAGCTGGAATTCCGCATTGGGTCATAATGATGATGAGTTCTATACCATAAGCTTGGCCTGGTACATCCAGTCTTTAACAATTGTGGGGCTGTTATATAATTCTCTCAATTGTCTACATAACCAATTTTTAATGAAAGAGAAATTAACTTCTAACTTGTTTAAGCCACTACTTTTCAGTTTGATATATATATCTCTCAATATATTTTGCCATATATATCAATATATCTATATATTGCCATCTAATTTAATGATTGAAATACATGAAGACAAAAACAGTCTCACAGAGACATGTGTTCACAAAAGAGGAAGGATTTTAATAATATTTTCAGATAATTATAGATATCTTCTCAGGTACTATTCTCAAACTCAATGCGTGGTAGTCTCTTAAACGTTATTTGCAATCAAGGAAACTCACTGAAATCATACCAATAATTGGTTTATACACCACTACCTTAATATCTATTGGTAAACCTTGAATTTTGGATACTTATTTTACCAATTTGGAAAATATCAGTTCACTGAGTAGTGCAGAACTTCCACATTTCACATATCTCGATATAACAATTTAAAAATCACATTGTTTAATTTCACAACGTTCTCATCAGAAGAGATATTGGTGTTAGAGGACATCACCCTCACAATGGTGGTTCCACATTTTGCAAAATTTTAATTTTCCCTTAAAAACTGAAATTTCATCATTAACAAAAATTGCTGTCAGTTGTTGTCCTTGAGGTTACATGTTAACTTAGTTCATTTTTTAAATAATACATCTGACAAATAATTTAGAGTATGAATAGCTGTATTTGGTTGGTCGTTCTTTCAAGTAAAACTTTTCATTCTGTGAAAAAAGTAGATAATTCAGCTTGTAATTCAATCCATTACAAATTATTTTATGTCAGATGAACATTATATTTTAGTATTCAGCAGAACTGTTTTATGCAATCTGCCCATTTTATCACACAGAATAATAAATGATGTGTATCCAAGAACAAATATTTAATAAAATTAATACATTGTATTAACTTCATCAATAACATTCTTAAATGAGACTGACATAAAAAAAATTCTGAGTGAGTCACCCCATTATGTAAAGATTCCTAACAGAGATGAAGCATAGGACATTAAGGTGAGACTATGAGTGAACTGGAAAATAAATAAGCATTATCCAGAGATACAGATAATGACAAAGGAAATATTTGATCTTTCCTTTTCAGGTAGTTGAAACTTTTGAGGAAAAAAAATGTGTTTTTACTTTTATGAAAATAATTGCATTAAATTAGTAGATGGCTTGTTGCAATTGGTTTTAATGTGGAAGTTTATGTCTGAATAGATAGATATGTATAATTTTTAAATAGCATGGGTTTTAAGAGGCAGTTTTATTGGTAGCTGCTGTTCAATCTTCCAATTTCAGCAATTTTAACATTATTGAATTTAAGTGTTTTAACAGCACCTTCCTGGTTCCCCACTGTGCTAGTCAATTTTATGTGTCAACTTGGCTGGGCCACAGGTGCCCAGATTATTTGGTCAAACACTTTCTGGGTATGTCTGTGAGGGTGTTATGGGATGAGATGAACATTTGACTTGGTAGACTGAGTAAAGCGTATAGTCCTCTCAATTATGGGTAGGCCTCAACCACTCAGTTGAAAACCTAAACAGAACAAAAAGTCTGACCCTCTGTCTATAAGAGGAAACGTCTGCCTGAGTGCCTGAGTTGAAATATTGGTCTTTTCCTGCTTTCACACTCAAACAGAAACATTAGCTCTCCTTGGATGTCAAGTGTGCTGGCTTTTGGATTGAAACTGATACTATCAACTCTCCTGATTCTACAGCTTGCTGAGTACATATGTTGTATTGGGGCTGCTCAACCTCCATAAGATTTTATAATAAATCTATCATCTATCTATCTGTCTGTCTGTCTGTCTGTCTGTCTGTCTATCTATCTATCTACCTACCTATCCTATTGAGTCTGTTTCTCTGACATCATACTGCCACATTCATGGTTATGAAAGACAAATAACAAATAACCTTTTGGTAATTTCAGAATCAAGCCTAGATTCTGTTTTTTCAGCCCTTTCTGTGAATTTTGCAATTAACTGATACCCACTAGTAAATTTTCCCTTTTAAAACAGAAAGAGAATTTATTCTTTCTCTCAACTGAAATTAGAATGATAGAAATATTAGCTATAATTGCATTGTAGATATTTCCTCTGTGATGGTTTTTAGTTAACATATTTTTTATGCTCCTCTAGCCCTAGTCAAATAATTGTTTGATTTGTTAATAGAATAATCACTTCTTTTTAAAAATTTATGAAACAAGCTTACAGAAAAATATAAAGATTTCATGTAAAACATGTATCTCCTACCACATTTCCATTAAATTTTCACATTTTACATTTCTACATGTTTTCATATTTCTAAATAAACGAAGGTTGGAGGTAGCTGAATTTCCAGAGTACCTTTCACTAACCCTTCACCTACTTCATTCCATCACACTGACCTCTGCATTTTCAGAAGTAACTAATATTAATAATTTTGTGTTGTTCTTCTTTTATATATGGGTGTATACCAAGAAGAAAAATACTGCCTTGGTTGCATATTTTCAAATTTTATATAAATGTCAAAATATCGTACAAATTATTGGCAACTTGATTTTTCACACAATGTCATTTCAGACATTTAGCCTCATTGCTACATACACCTCTGATTTATTTACTCAATTTGCTGTTTAGTAGTAAATTATATGACTATAAAAAATTTGTATTTTTCTTCCAAATTTGCCTAACATATGCACAAGGGTTTATCTAGTATATACAGAATTAGAATAGCCAGGTGATAGTAAATCTCAGCTATTAATTTTGATAGCTATTGTTAAAATAACAATACAAAATAGTTGTGCCAAATCAAACTTTTAGCAATAGCATATGTAAATTTCCTTTCTCCACATTTGTTCCCCAAACTTACAGATAATGTTCTAATAGATTGTATATCTTTCTTATTCATAAACAGGAATGCTTTTCATAGTCTCAATAATATTAATTTAATCTCTGCAAATACTTTAAATTTTATGGTGTGTCTACTTGAACACACAGAGCTAATTTAACATAGTCTAATTTTACCTTCATAGGCAATATCTTTTTAAAGAAATGCTTTCATTCTTTAATCAATCAGATATTCACTCTTTTTATTTTGAACAAGATTTTTAATTCTTTCTTTTTTTAATTTGAAATTTAAACCTTTAATTTGCCAGGAATTGATTTTATGTACAGTCTTAGGGACAATTCTATTTTTCTTTCATTTTCTTATCTATTTTTCTTTCATTTTCTTTTCTATTTTTCTTTTAGATGAACGTTTAAGTATCCCACCATCATGTATTAAATATCTTATATTTGAGTTGTTTACTGTTTTTGGCTTTAATGGATAGTACTGACATGAACAGTCATGTGCATGTCTTTTTTTGTGAATCCACATTTTCAATGGGGATGTATCTAGGATTACTAGGTCCAACTTGTGAGATACACTGTCAAATATTTTTATAGGGTGGTTATAACCATTTACCATTCTCCCAGTATTTCTGTACAAGATTCCAGTTTCTCTCTTCATTGGTTTTTAATGTAAATAACAAGCCAATTTATGATTGTCATTAATACTGATTTATAATAAACCCTTTTTTATTTTTAAAAATATTTTCTATTCTTTAAACTTCCAACTTAGCTTTTAGAATGTGTCTGGTCTTTTAATGTAGAAATTCATATAAGCTGCACTTCATGGCAGTTTTTACATTTGCTCCTCATTTCCAGTTTTTGCTTCTTCTCAATCTATTTCATCTGTTCCTTCAAATAAGAAGTTTAATATAAATGGTGACAGAGATAATTTTTGACTTACTCAGGATTTCAATGTGAATACTTCTAAAAACTCATATTTTAAATAATATTAAATCATAAGCCACCCAAAGATATCCATTATTGAGTTAAGAATGTTTCCTTTTATTGCTGACTGGCTAAGAAATTGTTTTTGTTGTGAATAGAGCTTAAATGTTATAAAATTCTTTCTCTGCATCTACTGAAGTGAACATGTGTTTTACCTTCTTCAATCTGGTAAGATATATTTTATTAATAATTTTTTTGATATTAAGATATCCTTGCTTTTTAAAGATGAACCATTTTATGAAAATGCTGTTTCCCCTATACTGAATTTGATATCTTTATTTGTGATGAATTTGCATCAATCTCTGTAAGTGAAGTCAGTTTAATTTTTTCTTGAATTGTTCTTGGCCAGTTTTTACTAGACCTATAATACTAGTTAAGTACCATTTCCTTTATTTTTATTCTATAAAATTCTTCCTGCATGTTAATAATAGAGATATGTTTCATAAAGTTCAGCACTCAACAGTTTATCTTTTGGGACTACTATCTATTTTGGCAAAAGGTAGGGCAAACAGTAATTTTGATATTAATTCAACTTTGTCAATTTTATTTTTAACTTTACAGTGTTATTTTTACATATATTTACTCAAAATGACACATTGTATCTAAATTTCTTGGAAATTTTTTCCACAGCCTCTATTTATAGTGTTTAAAATCTCTTCTCTGCTGTATTTATGGCAGTATCACAATTTTTCTTAACAAATCTTTTACTACATCTTTCATCTCTTTTCATTTATGTTTCCGGAGCTTTGCCTATTAATTATGCTTTTGTAAGGAACATATTTTCATAATCTTGGTTCTATTTATTTGACATCCATTCTGTTAATATTTGCTCTTATTTTTATTATTTTCTGCTTAAGTTCCCACAGATTTGCTTTTCTGTTTTTTTGTTTGTTTGTTTTTAGCCCGGCATTTTTAGGCCAATATTTCAGTCCTTTACGTAAAGTAGTAATTGGGCCTAGAGCAGTGGCTCACTCCGGTAATCCCAGCACTTTGGAAGGCTGAGGTAGGCTGATCGCTAGAGCCCAGGAGATCGAGACCATCCTGGCCAACATGGCAAAACCCCATCTCTACTAAAGATACAAAAATTAGCCTGGAGTGGTGGCATGTGATACCAGCTACTCGGGAGGCTGAGGCGCCAAGACTTCTTTCAACCTGGGGGGCAGAGGTTGCAGTGAGCCAAGATAGCACTATTGAACTCCAGCCTGGGTAAAAGTTTAGGCTTTGGAATAAGAACTGGATTTAAATTTCCGTGCTACCTATCTAGTAACTGCATGACTGCAAGGATGAAATTTAACTTCCTTAGACTTGTTTCCTTACTTGCAATAGAAGGGAGATAACTGCTTTCCCATGGGCCATTGTGAAGATTAAATGAGACAGTTTATGTAAACAGATTCACAAAGAGCAGGCATATAGTAAATGCTCTTAAATGGTAGCACTTGTCATTCATCTCACTGCTAAATGAAACAATAATTCTGTTCATGTTCATGTTGAAAATGTTCATAATATTTAGAGACATTCACACAATCCTACGGGTTGTATGTCTTTTTTTATTATTCAGAAATATAAATCTACTACATTCAGAAGAGATTCACAGTGGTGTGAAAACATATCATTCCAGTTTATCTTATTTAAAAGTTAAAGTATATCGTGTTTAAGTTGACTGAGACTTGAATGCTTGGAACCAAGTCTTAAAATAATTTTTCCATGATAAAAACAAACCAGTTGTTGAGTCTATTTACTTCTTTTGCAAATTTTGAATATTCATTTTTTTGTTTTAAAATAAACTAATATGTTCTTATAGGCATTCTGAGATTCATCCCTCTTTCAATTTCTTAATGTCAAGATTATATAAGTAATAGAGAACTATTTTGAATTTGTTACTTGGTAATGACTAGATTATTAAATGACTAGCTTATTAAATTATTACATTTGAGAGTATAATAATATGGTCATTAGTATGAAAAGAAAGATTTTTTAAAAATTGTTAAGGTTGTTAAGTTTATGAAGAGGTTGTGAAATAAAATAAAATATTGTAAAAAGCTCCAAAAGAAAAGATATTGAGAATGGATCCAACAAGAGATAGAATAATACTGTAAATTATTTTCAGTAATTCTTTATGCTATTTTAAAATTATAACTCCATCTGTTCTAATTTCAGTTGCTTTCCTATAAATACATCAGTTTCAAAAAGTAACAATCTTCAAATAAACTCTGGCACTTTAGTTATATAATTAAACCTGTGAGTAATTGTTGCTACTAAATTATAAATAAGATTTTACGTTTACATTTCTACCAAAGACAGGGTGAACCATAGGCCCTTTAAAAATCACTGCTCAGAAAAGCCTTCAGAAAACGGCAATATTTTGTAAAATTTCAAGATACCATCCCTGATCTCCTCTTTAGGTACATGCTGGATAAATATACATTATATGCATGTATATGTATATGTATGTGTGTGTGTGTATATACATATATATATACACCCACATATACACATGCATCTATAATCTACTTGTTGTAACTAAAATAATTTTTATATTTTTTATCTCAAGTCATATTTCACTGGGGATAATAACCTTATTTTGTGAATCTCACCAATTTATGATTACGTCTTCCCAGAAATCATTTCTTTGACCTATTAAATTTTACAACATAAAATGGCAAAAATCAATATATCTAAACCTCAATGTGATCTCCTAATAGACTAATTCAAATTGAATTAATCTAGGAAATAATGCCCATGAACTATTTATTTAAACAAAGCCTTAAAAGATTATTTTATGATAACTTTTCTTACTAAGCCTCATGCAATTATTGCTATTTATCAAAACTCAATTAAAATTGGAAGTGTTGTTTAAAAAGCTGGAATTCATTATATTGAATTGTTGCTCAATGATATTAGAACTGGAGCATTTCAGTGTTCCAGAAGCACAGTTTAAACTTTAAACACAAAAATGTGATTACTTATTAAAGCAGAATTTTTTACAACTCTTTGAATATCTACCCTTAGTATATACTTCAATATTCTATTAGAACATAGGTATCTATTTTTACTTGTCCTAGATTTTCTTATATTAAGTACTGCTCTAGTCTGAGTTATATAACATTGCAGGGTATAGCCTGTATTTTGTTGTTTTTGTAATGCTAAAAATGTTATGTTTTAAATATTTCATAATGTATATTGATTTTCTTTTTGATATTAAGCTTCAGCTATCTAGTACTCTTGGTGGTACATATATTAAGCTAGCTCCCTTCTCTACAGTCAACTACATATATAAAGGTCATTCAGTTTATTTATACAGTATTCAGATATGTCAGTGGAAATTTATCTAGAGTTATCTGTTTAGCTGTCAAAGCAATAATGTTATATCATTAATCTCTCCATTACTTACACGTTAAAAATGTGTAACTTTCTAAGTTGCAGTTCCAGACGATTATATATGCAATGAATCACAGTTTAGTGCATGCCATTCTTTTTTTTCCTGTTTTTAGTTCCCTTGAAAAGCTAGACAACTGCATTCTTACTCTATAAACCCTCACATAATTAAAACTAAGTGAGCGAATTAGGCTTAATATTTGAAAACCCATTTGTAACTCTTTGTGACAGGCTGTAACTACAGGGATTTGGAACATCCATATTCTTTATTTCATAACCCTTAGAATTGTATTTATTTCAAAATAATTTCCATTCTTAGCCCCGGCTCTTTACTGCAACATTCTGGTAGACATGTGCAGAATGCAAGGAGGGAATTAATAAGAAATTATTGCAATAATTCTGGAAGAAAGCAATATATTTATTATTTTTCATTCACTCATTTGACAATAATTGAGTTCCTAATATATTCCAGACAAAATTCTAGGACCTGAGGATTTAGAAGTGGGAAAAATGTACGTGATGTTTTTCCTGAAGCACAGTGGATGCTTAATAAATATTAGTTCTCCTCACCCTCATATCCTTCCTATCCATTATCATATCTCTCTGCACAGCAATTTTTGTGATTTTATTCATCACTGAGGAGAATTTCGATAGACTTGGGAATACTATCTACAGTTTTATAGTATGTAAAACTTAGGTAGGTCTGGTTTCCAGTTGCTTTTTCTAGTTTATATTCTGCATAACTTTTTTCATGGATTTTTCTTAATATAGGGTGTTGGTCTATGTAGATAGTTACCTAGGCATTCAGATTTCCTCCAGAAGTTAGCTTGGGGACCTGATCCTTGTGTCTTAATGAAGAAAAGTAGAAGGAGACAAAAAAGAGAAAAGTCCTTAGTCAAATACAGTTAAATCCCTTTTCCGGTTTTATCAGTTCAGTAATTTCTTTCTTCTCCTTTGCACATGAGTAAGTAAAAGGTTGACAAAATGGATAAAAATGCTCCTTTCATAACTTTCCCTCTTTAGAGTACAGCAAAATGTCCTCTAACCTCTAAAAACCTAAGAAATGAAACTTAAGTTTTTTTTCCCTATTAAATGGTTTACTCAAATGAAATCACGGTAACCTTTCGATGTTGAATATCTCCATGTTCTCTCAAACATTGTTTGTAGCTACATATTTATTTAATGTATGTTCAAGTTTTGAATATAGAATCATGAATTTTTTCTCATGCTTCAGATAGTTATCAATTTAAATAAAATCTCAGATTATAGTGAGTAATACTCTTGCATACTTGAAATTTGCTAAGAGTAGATCTCATCACATGTCCAAAAAATTGTAACAATGGAAAGTGATGTGGGTATGTTAACTCACTTGATCTTGATAATCATTTTACATTGCATATGCAATCAAATCATCACATGGTACACTTGAAGTATACAAAATTTATGTCAATTATATTTCTATAAAGCTGAAAAATAGTCTCAGCACTGTGCTTTCATTAACTATATCTATTCTCTTACCAAGAGGATGCCAGATATTCTTATGACACTTTTATAAGAAAAATAATAGAAAGTTTAAAAAATGTTCAAATTAATAAATGGTTTTTCAGATTTTATATATGTCCTTTAAAAATAATTTTGCACATATACAAGGGTATAATCTGAATAGATATAACATGTTATATGAACACTGCGAATAGCAATTAGTTATCTAACATATAGTGCTAAGCAGGTTTAGGAAATACAAATGCAAACATTTAAGTTTAAGTATAAATTTAAGCATTATTGGGATCAGTGAACCATCTTGAATATAGATATATATATTTTTGGTTGTTATTGATGTGTATATTTAGAGATATACACATATTTAGAGATATATTTGCAAATATTTTTCTATAAACTTTCCTGTGAAGAAAAACTTGGCATTTCCTTCCTGGATAAAATAATATACTTTATTAAATTAAAAAAATAAGTAAGCATCAAAATAAAAACCAGATAAGTACAACATTTGCCTGTATAATCTTCAGTATTTTGACTTTCAAGTAACAAAAAAAGATAAAAACTTATTATACCCTGAACATCCTAAACAGTAGGCTTACCTGATCTACTAGTTCACAGCTGCGTTTCAACATGTCCTTCTAACTATAACTGTGATTCGCTTACATGTCTTCCTGTACTTGGTGGACTTTTGAATAAATCAAAGATCCTTTATCAAAGTAAAGAGGAACCATTTTTATATGTCTTGAGTTTAAGGGAACTCCTCGCAAATACTCATAAAATGTTTTTATGTGTGTAAAATATTTTTATGAGTGTTTTATGTTATGTAAAAGTCCTGGGAAGCTATATTTGCATTTGAAAAGATGAAGAGTATTTGGTTTTAAAATATTTCTCAAAGGAAAGAAGACCATATTTTAAAAATATGTGTGTGATCATCAGCTTTTTTATATACTCAAATGAAACAGTAAAGGCAAATGTGGGACATACGCATTTATACCCTTTTTGAAGTGTCCTTGACAGAGGCCACTGAACAATCTTGACTTAATTCTTGGAAGTGCTCTCAATATGCTGTTCCAGACAATATTCAGATTGACAATAATTAGCTCTCCCCTGGTCTCAGAACCCTGTATTCTTCATGGCTAACCAACAGTGGTGGTCTCTTTTACTTGTGTCACTATAGGGTTTTTGAGGTCTCAGAAGAACTTAATGCTCATGACAGCCAAACATAAATTAGTCCCTCCCTTGGGTTGAAGCAAAATGCTATAGTAGCAGTGATTGGCTATCAAAGCATAATAATAGGGCAGGTGATATAGCAAAAACATAGATTTTTGGAATCAGAAATTAGTTTCTCAATAGTGTTGTCTTCTGCTAGCATCCATGAGACTTTGGCCAACTTGTCATTTCCCAATAGTAATATTAAGAAAACAATGGTGAAACCCTATCTCTACTAAAAATACAAAAAAATTAGCCATGAATGGTGGCTCATGCCTGTAGTCTGAGCTACTTGGGAGGCTGAGGCGGGAGAATCGCTTGAACCTGAGAGGTGGAGGTTGCAGTGAGTCAAGATTGCGCCACTGCACTCCAGCCCAGGTGACAAAGCGAGAATCCATCTTCAAAAAAAAAAAAGGATTTTTTTTTTTTTAAAAAAGGAAAGAAAACTTTGGGTCAATATGGCTGATAAACATTAATGCAAAAATCTTCAATAATATATTTGCAAACTGAATTCAACAACATATCAAGAAGATTATACATCATGATCTAGTGGGATTGATCCCTGGCATGCAAGTCTGTTTTCACATATGCAAATCAATTAAAGTGATATATCACGTTAATAGAATGAGAGATGAAAACCATATGATTATCTCAGTTGATGCAGAAGAAACATTTGACAAGGTTCAGCATACTTTCTTGATAAAAAATACTTTTAGTGGTTTAAGTATGGAAGGAAAATTTCTCAACATAATTAGAGCCATTTACAAAAATGATACAGCTAACATTATAATTGATGAGAAACAACTAAAACTTTCCTACTAAGGTCTGGTACAAGGCAAGGATGCCCACTCTCGCTATTTATATTCAACATAGTACTGAAGGTACTAGCAAGAGCAATCATAAGACAAAAAAATAAATAAAATAAAATAAAAAGCATCCAAATTGGAAAGGAAGAAGTAAAATTTTCTTTATTACAGATAGCATACTCCTATATGTAGAAAACCTCAAAGATTCTATTAAAAATATTTAGCACTAATAAATGGCTTCAGTAAAGTTGCAGAATACAAAATCAACATATGCAAATCTATAGTATTTTTATACAAAAATAACAACAAGTCTGAAAAAGCAATTAAGGGAATGATCCCATTAGTGATAGTATCAAAAAGTAAAGTAGGAATGAATTGAACCAAGGAGGTGAAAGATTTGTACACTGAAAACTATAAAGCAATGATGAAAGGAATTGAAGAAGACACAAAAATGGAATGATATTCCTTGTTCATAGACCGGTAGAATAAATATTGTTAAAATGTCCATACTAAGCAAAGTAATATGTAGATTTAATGCAATCCCTATCAAAATTCCAATGGTATTCTTCACAGAAGTAGGAAAAACAATGCAGAAATTTGTACGGAACCACTAAAAACCCTGAATAGCAATAGCAATACTGAGAAAGAAAAAGAAAGCTGGAGGCATCACAATTCCCGATTTAAAATTATATGCAAGGTTTCAGTAATCAAGATACTATCATACTGGCTTAAAAACAAAACCACAAACCAATGGAACAAAATAGAGATCGCAGAAATAAATCCAAGCATATATTATCAGCTAATCTTCCACCAGATCATCAAGAAGATACATGGGGAAAGGAGAGACACTTCAATAAATGGTGCTGGGAACACTGGATTTCCACATGCAAAAAAATTAAACTGACCCTTATCTTATACAATACACAAAAATAAACTCAAAATAGATAAAAGATGTAAGACTTTAAACCATAAAACTCCTGGGAGAGAACACAGGGGGAAAGCTCCTTCACATTGGCCTTGGCAAAGATTTTTCTTTTTTAATTTCACAGCAAAACCCTAGGCTACAAAAGCAAAAATAAATAAATGATTCCACATGAGACTGAAAAACTACTGGACAGCGAAGGAAATGATCAACAAATGATAGGGCAAACTATAGACTGGAAAAATTGTAAACTACATAGCTGATATAGGGTTAATACCTAAAAATTATAAAGAACTCGTACCACTCAATAGCAGAAAACAACCTGATTGAAAAATGAGCAAAGGATCTGAATGGACACTTCTTCAATGAAAAATATAATAATTGCCAGATAATATATGAAAAGGTTCTCAACATCATTAATCGGCAGGAAAATACAAACTAAAACTACTATAAGACATCATTTCACACTTATGACTTTTATCTAACAGATAAGAGATAAATATTGGTGAGGTTATGGAGAAAAGAGAACCTTAGCACACTGTTGGTGGGAATGCAGATTGGTACATCTATAATATAAAACAGTATGTCAGTTCCTTAACAAATTAAAAATAGAATTACCACACATCCCAGCAATTCCTCTTCTAGGTATATACCCAAAGGAAGTGAAATCACCACCACCTTCTAAAAATATTTTCATTGCAGCATTATTCACAATAGCCAAACATGGAAACAACCTAAGTGTCTATGGACAGACAAATGAATAAAGAAACTGTGAGATATAGATACATAGAGATATATGACGGAATATTATTCAGTGATTAAAAGAATAAAATCCTGTCATTTGCCACAACATAGATGAACCTGTAGGACATTACACTAAGTGAAACAAACCACAGAAATAAAAATATTGCATTTTCTCACTTATTTGTGGAATCCAAAACGAAGTAAATTAAACAAAGATGGAAAATAAAACCATGCTTACTATGGGCTAGAGGTGGAGAAGAAAATGAGAAGATGTAAGACAAAGGATAAAAGTGGAAAATGTAGGAGGAACAAGTCTATATATCTCATGTACAACATGTGGACTATAGTTAATAACATTGGTCTGTATTAGGGATTTTTGTTAAATAAGTAGACTAGAGCTACTCTTGTCACAAAAAGGAAATATGTGAGTGAGATGATCTGCTTCACTATAGTAACCATTTTAATATCTATACGTATCCCATAACACCATGTGGTAAAATTTCAAATCTATAAAATGAAATTTATTTTTTTAAAGTAAATTTTCTGGAAAAAATTCAAGAAATTCTTTGCAGGATTTTCCCTCTTTAAAATCCGAATTTTGTTCCCCTCAAAAAGAGCTAGTACTTTTAATATTTATTATATGCTAAGGAGCTAATATAAATTAGCTTAATCAATCTTCAAAATAGTTCCAGTAAGTAGGAACTTTTATTTTGTACAATTGCAAATATGAAATTAAATTTTTAAAGATATCAAATCCATTGTTATTAAAAGTTAAGAAGAGACTTGAATCAATGCTGTTGTCTCTAAAACCCACACACTTAATGATATTTTACCTTTTTCCATTTTCAACTGTGTAACTCTGAAAGTATGTAATTGTTTAATCATCTAATATGATTAATACTAATCATATTAACTGATCATATCATAATATGATCTAATATTATACTGTATTACAAGCATTATGAAAGAAGAGCACATTTGTTTCTTGTTCACAAATATAATCCAATACCCAAAACACTGTCTGCCAAATACTTGAACTTACATGAATATTGAATAACTTGGTCTTTGAAAGATTAAACATGTAAGAGCTTCTCAATGATTCCAGATAATATTACAAAAACCTTGGGTTCACAATTCACCAAATACTTGATGATATGTGTTCACCGAATTATTTATTTTTCAAATTCTGTTTTATTAATTAATCAAAATATATAGTATATTATAATTGTGTGATTTATTTAAAATTGATTATGACTCCATAATTTCAATGCCTGTATTTTTACCTCTATCAATAATTGCAGATTGTATCATGTTTATTATGTGAGCCTATGAAGAAAAGAGCAGAGCAAAATTAAATTATATAAATTTAACATTTTTTCAAAGTGAAAACTAAATGTGTAAGTGCTTATGCTGCAAAAGGAATTTTCACATTAATTGTTGTAGAGAAAAATGATTTAGTATTGAGTTACCATAAGGATCTCAAAAGTTACATACTTTTCATTCAAAACCTTTGGTATAACATTCGTTCCTATCAAATTCGTATTTAATGTGCTCGTTAGTCAGGTAAGCAACCTCAGTGGTAACATTAAAAAAGTGTAGTTAATTTTAATTGTATTAGTTTCTTAGAATGATTTACAATTTATTATTAAACTACTGTGTTTCTATAATATGTAAAGATATAAACAAAATGAGTTAAAATAACTTTTTTCAGTAAATATTTTCCAAGGAGTCTGTCTATTGTAGCGGTTCAGTCAGGATGGTGGGAAAAACTGTAAAATAAATACAAACTTTCTTGGAAGGCCAGAAGGTTTTTGCAAAAGCCTCAGGATTGAGTTATGGCTGAAGGCAGCCTAATCCTCTTTGAGCTATACCGAGGTTAATTAACATAAGAATGTAGAGGAGTCTATCTAAATAGCTTGTTTACTCATGTGATACTAAGACTAACCTTTGACCATCTTCAGGTGCATGATTACTCTCTACTCGGTGGGGGGGGGGGGGTGGTCAGCAATGGTAATTACCTTCTAATGGCGTTTTCTTGAGACTTTTGTCATTTAATGCATGCTGAATAAATGCCAGGAGGGCCAACAAATCTAGGCCATGGCTGCTGACTCTTTACAGCACCTTCCTTGGTGTCTGTGAGAGGTCCGAACACTCAGCTGCACTGACAAGCAGAATATCTGTGTCAGTGTACGTTATTCATCCATCATTGGGTCAGGGTCTGCAGGATGGACCCCCACAATCCATAACTTTTTAAGAAACACTTATCTAAAATGCAATAATTTGGAAGTCAAATGATGTATTTGCCAAAGAAAATTGACTTTTCACTTCAGACTTTCCCACCTTCCTCCTTTCAACCTCTAGAATCACCCAGGGCTCCTGGATTATAATGGCAGTCTGAGCCTTTGGAGCCAGGAAAAGGAGCCCCATGACACATCAGTCCTGCTTGAGCATTTGTGACGCTGGCTGTGGTCCTGGTGACTGTGCCTCCAGGGACAGTCTACATGTCAGTTGTCCGCAACACAGGTTGGACAGGGTCAAGGTAGCTTCCTTTTGCTTCCTGGGAAATCCTTCTTAATGTGCCCTGGTTTGCCATAGTTGTAGCAATTAGCAGGTGCACCTCAGGAATCCTGGGTTTCATAGGCCTGCAGAGTGGCCACTAGAGCCTCTGCCTTTTTCTTGTGCTTCCTCTCTTTCTCCTGAGCCTCCTCCTGATTGCTATTGTAAAAGGCTGAGGTGGCCACCTTCAGGTTTTCCAAAGTGCTGTCTGGTCCTATGGCCTGTTTTTGCAACTTCCTCCAGATATCAGGGGCTGCCTGAGTAATAAACTTGTCTTTCAAAATTAGTCATCCTTCAATTGAATCAAGAGACAGGGCAGTGTGTTTTACCAAGGCTTCTTTCAGTCTTTTCAAAAAGGCTGAGTAATTTTTATCTGATTTCTTCACCCATGAATCCAGAGGAGCTAGTTGGCAGGAGTAATCATGCTCACTTGTGCTGTACTCTAGTCCTCTCCTGCTGACTGCCTCTGCATCTCCCAGATCTAATTGTCCTTTTGGGTTTCCAAACTGGAGCTTGGAAGATGCTTTGAAGCAACTGAACTTGGGTGAGAACTTTTAATGGTGGGGGGTTCCTCAGTCAATCTCTTAACTGATGTGGGAGTTCAGTCAGGCTGGTGGGAAAAATTTTAAAGATAGTTATATGAAATAGGCACAAACCTTCTTGGAAGGCCAGGGGGTTTGCATAAGCTCCAGTAATAGATCTGGCTGAATGCAGCCTGATCTTTACCTTGAGTAAATAAATTAGGTATAAAGGGATGTAAGGGAGTTTATCTAAATAGCTTGTTTACTCATGTGGTCCTAAGACCAACCTTTGATTACCTGCGGGTACATAATTGCTCTCTACTCGGGAGGTCAGCAATGTCAATTACCCTCTGGTGGTGTTTACTCAAGACCTTTGTCATTTAATCTATACTGAATAAATGCGAGCTTCGCTGGCTGATTGGGGTCACAGCTGCGACTCTTTACAGCACCCTTCTTGGTGTCTGTGAGTGGCCCAGACCCTCAGCCGAACCAACAGACAAAATGTCTGTGTCAGTGTACATTATTCATCCATCGTTGGGTCAGGGTCTGTGGGACAGATCCCTGCATTAACTCACTCCTTAATAGGCAGATAATGTCTTGAGTCAAACCATAGCACCCAAGAAAATGAGAATGGTTAACTTCCAAATATATTCCCATCTTTCTATCTAAATATTACCCTAACTGGATGCAGAATAAGTGTCTTTCAAAAATGTGAGGGTATGATTGACCTCTTCCCCCCAGTGGTGATCACATGAGAGTTAGCCATCTGGGTAGGGTTTTTTTTTTTTTGTGGCTTCCTCATCATACACTCAATTTTCCTATTTACAGGTGGGGCAGGGGATTTGGCTGCCTCAGGAGAATAAGTGGCCAGAGAACTAAAGCCCCTGGGTAGAGGGTTGATAAGGCCCCCTATGGAAAAATTCCAGTTTTATTGAGTGGCTTGACAAAGTTTGGAATGTTAATCTGTAACTCTGCCCAGATACTTTTCAGGCAAAAGTTTGCAAGAGAAGTCTGTGGCTTGATAGGCTGCTCTCACAGCAAGCCTCCCAGGAGGAAAAAATTAATTTGCCTCATTGGAGGGTTGTACAAATTCACTGCAAAGTGCTGAGCTCTCACATAGAAAAAGAAACAGTTTAAATGGAGAGGAGGATAGTCACTCAGGGAGAAATAACCTCCAGTGCAATGCCATTGGGTGCTGTCATTAGGGGATGAAGAGACATTCAGGTCTAGATCTTGAAATCCTCTTTTCTCTAGGAAATCACAAAACAAAAACCCTTTGAGTTGCATTCCTGATTGCTAAGGCACTTGCTGATTTTACCCAAGAAAATTGTATCTCTGGGTTGCAAAAACACCCACAACATTGTATACCTAGAATAGATAGGAGCCATACAGCTGCAAAAGAAAGAAGAAAAATGCAATAGGAAAAGACCAGAAGTTCTCTTGCTAACACCCTAACAGGCTGTCAGGGACTGAAGTTAGTCCAGGGGTCTTTGGGTAACCAAAGTGTAGCATCAAGCAGATACCCTCAGTTGCTTCAGGACCACCTTCCAATCCTACACAGCACCTAGACTTCCATGAAAAGAAACCAGATTGGCACAGAGTCAACATTCCCAACACCCAAGGGCAATGGGGGATTGACAAAGTCTTCCCTAGCAAGCCAGTCCTCTGAGTCTTAAGTCTGGAAGCCACACTAGTCACTCTTAGCTGGCCAACAGAAGCCCAGTGTTTTATTTGATCTTGAGAAAATTACTGAGGACAAGTAGCCTCAGAAATGAAAATAATGAGTGAGAGGTCTGCTCCTACTCACCCTTCTGATGATCCTGGATAAGCTCCCAAAATGTTGCAGCCTGCTTAGGCCACAGTTCAGCTAGGTCTGAGTTCTTGTCCCACGACCAAGAAGAATAAGGCATGAGGACACCAGAGAGTGAGTAGAGTAGGATTTATTAAGCAAAAGGAAAGTTCTCAGCAATGAGAGGAGACCTAAAAGCAGGTTGTCAGAAATGGGACTGAGTACTGGGTCTTTTAGGTGGCAAAGACAAGAAAGTCTGTGGGTTCTGCCCAAATGGGAGGAGTAAATTTCCCTCTTATTAGTGCCTCATGTTGCATCTGTGCATGCCTGGGTTTGGCCAGAGTGACTCCATCTTGGTAATTATCCATGAGTGCCTAAGTGAAACCTATGGAGGGGCTAAAACCACAGTGCTAATGTCATATTGATGTATTGTGCCTGCACCTAAGTTGGGACAGTCCCTTCTGAGCAACCTTTTAACATAAGGGTGAGTTCTTAACCACATTTCTTTCTGCTAGCTCTAGGGGTGGTGCAGGGTCAGCAGTTGCTATCCCATGGGTATTTTTCCACTCCCAAGACCCTCTCTCTCTATCTGCCTAAACAGCCTCTAACTGCCTCCTCTCTCACTGGGATTACAGGTGTGAGCTATTGTGCTCAGCCTGATCTAAGTATTACTAAGCTTCATCTATCTGCCTACAAACATTCTGGGAAACATGCTGCTTTTACAGATCTGTGTTCCAGATAGGACATTTCTTAATTTAGCTTAATAAAATACTTAGTCAAAAATATTTTACTGTCTTTATATTTGAATCTCAAAGCTATGGTACAAATCTTTAAGATTATGAGATTTCTGCTTTTGATTATAAATCTTGTATTTTCCATGTATTAAATAATTCTGTAAGAAAGTTAGTTGTATTCCCATATCATGTATGAAGAACTGAGCTTCCCAGGAGTCCTTAATCCTAGGCCACTTATAGAGTAAGCAGCATGGCTAGGATAAAACCCCAAGCTTTCTAAATCCAGAGATATTTTTCCTCCAAAAAACACGTCTTTTCATTATCATTGATTAATTATTCACTGACTGTGTGTGTTTTAATAAAAACTTTTACAAATATTACGAAATTGGGTGTATTCACTTTCTATCACTGCCATAGCAAATGACCACAAACTTAGTTTGGTAAAACAACACAAATTTATTACATTATACCCCAGTAGGTCAAAAGTCTGAAATGATTATTTTGGGTCTTACTGGCCTGAAATCAAGGTGTCAGCAGGGCTGCATTTGTTTCTGGAGGCCCTAAAAGAGAAACAGATTCTCTTTTCTTTACTTATCTAAATTCTAGAGGCCTCCTCCATGTCTTAGCTCATGTCCTCTTTCTCTACCTTCATAACTAGTAGCATAGGATCTTCAAATCCCCTGATAACATCCTGGAAAGGTCTTCTAATTTCAGTAATATGTAAGTAGACTAGAGCCATGGAAAACACAGGATAATTTTAAGGTCCTCAGCCTTAATCACATCTGCAAAGTCCCTTTGCCACATAAACTAACATACTCGCAAGTTTTAAAATTGGGATATGGGCATCAATGGAGATCATTATTCTGCCTATCACAAAAAATAGCACATTACATGTTTTCCTCATTATTATTTCATTAATATTATGAAATATAAGTAAATCATTAAATAAGTTAATAGAGTATACATGTGTTATCTTGAGACCAAAGAAACTCATACGAAGCAATCTCTGCTTAATAGAAACAAGTCTGTACTCTTAATATTTAAACATATTTTCCTCTAAATAAGCATCCTTATACGCAAAATATCATGATAACCACAAAAAGAATTGAGTCTCATCTGTTAATCAGTTCTGTATGTGTTTCTCTGTGTGCATCTAGGTATATGTGTTTCTTTCGACACATATCATATATTTTTACATGAACAAAAGGTTAAACAGTGATAATCATTCTACCTATTTAAACTAAATGCAGGGATTTTTACTTGTCTTTGTTACTTTTATAAAATATGTATTTTAAAAATAGGTTTTACAAAATTTTCTTATCTGCTTGTAGGAAATGAGACACACAGAAAGCTGCTACAGAGTAGGAGAAATTAATTGATTATTAAGACAAAATGCAATTTAAAACTTTGGACATAAGGCAATTTTTAATTTTCTCTTGTCTAAAATCCCACAGTAATTTATTTTTGCCTTTTTTAGCACAGATTAAATCATTACAAACTCATTGAGACATTAGAAATGAGCAGGTTTAGTCAATTTGCTGATAGTCAGAGCTATGTTTACAGTAACATTAAAATGATGATGTGGGAAGTTTGATCTTGGGATCATTACAAATGACCTTAGCATCGCCCACATTCTGCTTTTCATTTGGCTACATTTGCTGCCCATAAGCAACTATTAGTGTTTAATTCCTTTCAAAAAGGATTTGGTGATTTTTGAACAGATGTACTTTGCACAGAGACAGTATTTTTATGTTGTTCTTAATCCTATATGCCTAAAAGAAAATGTAGGATTTGAAAGAAGTAATCTGAGGTAGGTTCTGGACACAATGGTAGACAGAGGAATGTTTTGGACAAGCATAACCTTGACCCATTTTTATTCATTTATTCAATCAATAGTGAGTAAACGTAGAATATTGGGATAGAATTCAAAATTTAGCATAACAACAGTTGCTATGCACCATGTTTACCTGCAAGAGTTATGTATGTTTTAAACTGGGTTTAAAACATTTAACAAGATATACACTGTCTGCCCTCACAGATCTCATGAACTAATAATTAAAAGATGTATAGGCTATTATGTCACCATATTGTATATCTAATAAGTACTTTGTGGGATTTTTCCCTTCTTTTTCTTCTTTTGGGGGTATTGAAACAGTTATTTTCATGTAAGCAAAGCTGTCCATTTAACTTCTACTGTTTTAAGGTCAAAGGAATAAGATTATCATCTTTGTGAATGGCAGTAGAGATAACATTGTTCCAGCAAGCAAGGCTGGACTCTGGAGGTGGGGCTCAGACACCAAACCAAAATGAGGACTGATGGGCAGAAGTACCCTTTTATAAGACGCACCCACCACTGTGCCATGTCACTTTACCATTGCCATGGCAACATTGAGGCATACCTGCCCCTTTCCATGGCAACGATCTGATGATCCAAATGTTACTATCTCTTCCCTAGAAATTTCTGCATTAACAGTCCCTTAATCTACATGTAAATAAAAGTAGGAATAAATAGGACTGCAAAACTGCTCTGAGCTGCTACTGTCAGCATATTGCCTATGGGGTAGCCCTGTTCTGCACAGCAGAATGCAGTCACATTGCTGTAACACTGCTGGAGCTGTAATACCTCTTCAGTAAAGCTGTTTTTGGCCGGGCGCTGTGGCTCACACCTGTAATAACAGCACTTTGGGAGGCTGAGGCGGGCAGATCACTTGAGGTCAGGAGTTCAAAACCAGCCTGGCCAACATGGTGAAACCCTGTCTCTACTAAAAATACAAAAAAATAGCCACGCGTGGTGGTGTGCGCCTGTAATCCCAGCTACTTGGGAGGCTGAGGCAGGAGAATTGCTTGAGCCTGGAAGGTGGAGGTTGCAGTGAGACGAGATCACACCACTGCACTCCAGCCTGGGTGACAGAATGAGACTGTCTCAAAAGAAAAGCTGTTTTCTTCTACCACCAGCTTGCCCTTGAATTATTTCCTGGGCAAAGCCAAGACCCTCTTGGGCTGAGCCCCACTTTGGGACTTGCCAGTACTGCATTTTGTTTTTCATAATCTATTTATTATGCATTTAAGTCTTTCAGGCCATGTACAGTGACTCACATCTATAATGTCAGCACTTTAGGAGGCCAAGGCTTCAGCCCAGGAGTTCAAGACTGGCCTGGGCAACATAGCAGCCACATATACAGAAAGTAAAAAAAAAAAAAAAATAGCCAAGCTTGGTGGCATACACCTGTAGTCATAGCTACTCAGAGGCTGGAGGCAGGAGGATGGCTTGAGGGGGAGTTGAGGTGGCAGTGAACCGTGATAGTGCCACTGCACTCCAGCCTCGGTGACAGAGCCAGACCCTGTCTCAAAAAAAAAGTCCTTCAGTTTAACCATTGAAAAGTTATAGCCAGCTACTGAGGCTTGAGGGGAAAACAGACCATGTATTTAGAGAATTATTAATTGCAAAGACGGTGAGGAAATAAAGTTAAAAACATTCTCATTTTCTCATTAAATATTGTTTTTCCATATATATAAAAATATAAAATGATCTAAAAATTCTCTGTTGCAACAACTTTTTATTGCTTTGTCACTCACCTGCTGCTCTCCCTGAATAAATTTACTTTTCAAATAAGAGTGAAATACAACAAAGATGTAATTTCTGAACACAGTAGGAATAGAGTAGGAAATGGGGATAAACAAGCACAAATAATTAAGAAAATATTGCATTTATTATGATGATTATTATATAACTATAAATTAATATATTACTGAAGTAATCAAATTCTAAAGATAAGTTGAAAGATCATAATAAAAACATTTTAATTGTAGTTATTTTAACAATATCCTACCAGTACATAAATGAAGCTTTGTCAAGCCAAAGTTTAGAAAGAATAAGTTTCACTAAAATAAAAATTAAATTGTATGATTTTGCATCATTGCTTTTAGAGATTCTTTGCAAAGGAAGTCACAAAAAACTTCGCTGCAACAATTTTTCTTATAAAAGAGCCATTTAATTGAATAAATTTAGATGATAAAAAGGCTTTTTGTAAATAACTAAATTAAGCAAGAAAATAGAAATAACTTTTGTGGAAGTCATTAAATTACATAGTCATAACACTAAAAATAAAAGCCAAAGAAATCTAATAATTCCTCCTTGCCTTACTGCAGATACTATCCAATAACACAGATTTATGAATTCACCAATTTTTTTGCTTAGCCAGATTTTAGAAATTTATTTCTTTACATATTCTCACATTAATTTCTCTTGTGTTGCCAAATGCAATAGAACTTCTGGAAGCAAACAGGAAAGCTGATTGTGAAATCATTTTTTGACACTTTTAGAAAAGAAAGATTATCTCAGAAGGGTAAAGAGAATTTAAAGAGAACAGCGATGCATAAAATTAGAATTGATCATTTCACATAAAGGAGGAGATTTATTACTTTGTTTTCTAACTGTGTCCCGTTGAAGACTTTGCATCCCAAGGTGCCTATTTTAAATCACAATCACATGCTAAGAATGTATATTCACAATTATATTCTAAATAAGTCTATAATAAAAAGATAATTAAAAAGATAACTTCTTGAGATATTCATTATTTCTCTCTTGTTTTATTTATTTTTCTAGTCATTTTCTATATGTAACAATTCCTTGGTTCTCTTAAAATTTTTCAAATACCTGTTTTGTGCTAGATGTTTTGATAGATGCTAAGAGCACAAAACACAAATTAAATGTCATTCTGCTTCATAGAAGCGTACAGTTAAGTATGACTGGCAGATATAAAATGGCTATTTCAATAAAACCTACAAAGGACACGAAAGATACATGCTGGTTACATGCATGCAAATTGGAGCACAAGTGAAGAACTCACTACTCCAATAATAGGAAATTTTAAGAAGTCTTCCTAGGTGGTGTTAAAAGAGAAAATTCAGCTGAATTAAATTTAAAAGAGTTTCATTGAACAAAGAAGGACTCACAAATTGGGCAGTCTCCCAAGACAGAGTAGACTCAGACTCCAGCACAGCCACGTGGCTGAGATGATTTATGGACAGAAAAATGAACGGGACCTACAGAAAACGGAAGTGAGGTATATAAACAGCTGGATTGGTTATAGCTCCACGTTGCCTTCCTTATTTGAACACAGTTTGAACAGTTGGCAACATTTGATTGGCCCAAACTCAGTGATTGCCACAAGAGTAGGCTACAGTCTGTTTACAATTCCATTTAGATTAAGCTCATGATGTACAAAGAAACCTTTAGGCTAAACTTAAAATACATAAGGAGGCAGCTTTAGACTAAACTTGATTTAGCAATGGTCATGTTTGAGGCTGTAAACTGTTAAGTGGAAATTTTGCTACAGGCAAAAAGGAGATCATGAGCAAAGGGAGGAGGTGTCCTTGAGCTTCACAGTGTATGAAGCACTGAATTACTGAACCAAATGGCAATAGATCAGATGGAAGATACAGGAGTCTGACCATGGATGTTTATACCGTTTTATGGGAACTTGCCTTTATTCTGGAGGTCATGGAAAGCCAGTGAAGTTTTTGTAATACTTCTTTATTCATTCCATAATTATTTATCACATAGCTACGTATTCTAGGCACTGAGTACACTGATACACAAAATGGAAATTACCCCTGTGCCCACAGAGTTTACAGAACAGTATGGAAAATGTTAATTAAATTAAAAAAGTATGATTATGAAAATGCACAGGAAGACGATAATATTGAATTGCATTTTGAAGAAATCTGTCTTGTGTCAGGATTCAGAATAGATTTGATGATTGTAAATCTAGAGGAAGAAAGGCTCAATAGCACCCAGTTATAATACTCCTGTGAAGGAAACCGAAATATCCCTCTGGAAATACTGAAGATTGCTGAGCTGCAGAAGGTTAAGAAAAGATGCGGGGATCGCTGGGCCTGTACTTGCCTGATGGCAGGGCAGCAATTTACAAAGACCAAAGGTCTTCCTGCCCTCCTGTCTGCCTTTTCCAGCCTAAAGACAGTCTTTTATTATTATTATTTTCTTATTTTTACAAGGCTTGCTTATCAGCTCAGAGACAGGGTTGCCAGAGGATCTAGGAGCAGACTTCACTCTTCCCATAAATTTACCTTCCCATAGTTTCCCACCTTTTGGAAACCTGAAACTACTCTCTTCTCTGCTTTGTTGCTATAAGATTTATGGCTGTTTTTAAAATACTATTTAAGCAAGGCCCCTAAGCCACTGCACTGGGAGATAGAGACTCTGGCCTCTCCCAAGTGATGGGTTACAGCACATGTCAATAAACTTCTGCTGGTTTTCTCTTCTAATCTGACTTTCATTTTCAGGAGAGTGTCTCAACTACAATCCTATGACAGAAACAAAAGAAATTATATTTCCCATACCTGGAAAAAGATGATAAGAAACTTGTTATATGCTAATAATGGTGCACGTAGACTTGAGATTTATGTAAAGAGATAAGATTATAGTATATGTGGTGATTGCTATTATATGGGATATATGATAATTATAGAGAGGTTCTTGGAAAACCTACAGGCTTCTGCTTTGATCAACTTGATGAACAGCAAAATCTTTAACTGACACATAGAAATACCTTTTAAAAAATGGTAGTAAGAGTGGATGTGGTGGCTCACGCCTGTAATCCCAGCACTTTGAGAGGCTGAGGCAGGTGGATCACCTAAGGTCAGGAGCTCAAGAACAGCCTGGCCAACATGGTGAAACCCCGTCTCTACTAAAAATACAAAATTATCCAGGCGTGATGGCACACACCTGTAATCACAGCTACTGAGGAGGCTGAGGCAGGAGAATCTCTTAGAATCCGGGAAGCAGAGGTTGCAGTGAGCCAAGATCATGCCACTGTGCCCCAGCCTGGGCAACAGAGTGAGACTCTGTCTCAAAAAAAAAAAAAAATCATAGGAAGACTGTGTGCTCTAATGATTAATACAGTTAATTACTGTTAAAAATATGTGTGCTATTTAGCAGCATGTGTTACTATTTCTTTCTTATTAACAGGAATAATTTTTCTTCTCAAGTTTTTATCACAAAGCATATGTGATTTAAGCCTTCAGTTATCAAAATAGGGTAAATATTTTCTTACCAGAAGTACAGAGAAATAATTAATAATCAAGTATCAAGGCAGGAGAATGGTGTGAACCCAGGAGGTGGAGCTTGTAGTGAGCCAAGATCACACCACTGCACTCCAGCCTGAGCAACAGAGCGAGACTGTCTAAAAAATAATAATAATAATAATAATCAAGTATCTGGAAAGTGAGATTGTCCAAGTAAAAAATAATGGAATAAAACACAGAATGAATGATTGAAAGATTTAACTTTATGAATTATACAAAACTTTAGGTACTTAATGGCTTTAAAAGTTTATCTGATTTCCAGCTGAATGTGGTGGCTCATGCCAGTAATTCCAGCAATTTGAGAGGCTGAGGTGGGTGGATTGCTTGAGCTCAGAGTTCAAGATCAGCCTGGTCGACATGGTGAAATCTCGCCTCTACAAAAACATACAAAAATTAGCCAGGCATGGTGGTGGACACCTGTAGTTCTGGCTACTTGGGAGGCTGTGGTGGTAGGGTCACTTTAACCCAGGAGGTGGGGTTGCAATGAGCCGAGATCGTGCCACTGCACTCCAGCCTGGTGACAGAGTGAGATTCTTTCTCAAAAAAAAAAAAAAGTGTATTTGATTTTTATTATATGCAGCAGCCTGCAAGGTTTTGCATGATTATTTTTCTCCATAAGTCTTGAGCTTCACCTCACACTAGTGTCTTTAAATTTTCTTTGGACAACCTCATTTAAGTGTCCTGCCTACTTTGGTTATTTCTTACTTATTTCAAGTCATTATTTGCTTGGAAAAACTCCATAGAAACTTTAGCAACACATAATTATTACACACTCTATAAAACATGTATTTTTTCCTTCATAGTGCCTTCCCAAGCTGCAATTTTAGATTTATTTGTTGACAGCTTTGTAAGAGCAATGTCTATGCCCACCTGAGCCTATTTTTGTTCAGTCTTCTATCTCCAAAGTATTGTCTTACCATCTCTAGAATATAATGGGTGTGCAGGAATGGATAACAAATGATAAAAACAAATAAAAATTGATTTGAACAATGAAAAAAAATTCAATGGCAAAAACAAATCCAAAAATATGTGTAGCTGAAAAAGTAATAATTACTACTTCATATGAGAAGGACAAAATCGAAAAACTAAACAAAAAATGTGAAGAAATCCAAAGACCAAATAGTCCTTTCAACAAATGAGAAATATATTTTGAAAAAACACAAGAATAAAAATAATCACACTAGTTAAAAAATGTATTAAAAGAATATAATGCCACATTTCTTTTTCAAGGTAGCACATATTTGCTAAAATACAGTGAAGCAAGCAACATAATGGATATGTGGTATGAGTATGAATGAGAATAATAATTTTTATAAATAAATATAGTACTATATCAAGCACTTTATAACTATGCCTTAATCACTGTACATATGATCAATTTATTAAGTTGGCATTGATTCCCAAACTTCAGAGACTAAAAGCATTCTATTTTCTATACTACATTACTGCTAGAGTTTTTATGTAAATTAGATCCTA
Organism: Pan paniscus; assembly: GCF_029289425.2. NCBI lineage: Eukaryota > Metazoa > Chordata > Mammalia > Primates > Hominidae > Pan > Pan paniscus. Next base: position 172,943,080 of record NC_073252.2, on the reverse strand, counting down.
CCAATCAGATGCCCTCCTGTATGATGTGGAATGCAGAAATAAGTCAGAATCCACATTTCTGTTGTTTTGACTGTTGCTTCTGGCAATAATAGCAGTGTTCATAGTAGGGTCGTGATTCATCACGAATGTCACAAAATAGATTTTATGGAGGTAGCTATATCTCATAGAAGTGATGGAATCCCTGCAGTCAACACTAATAGCTATGGCCTCCCAAAGTTCCACCTGCCTGATAATGTCACCTAGTAACTAAATTTTCTGTTGATTATTCTGGGTTAACTCTGGAGCCTCAGTCTGAAGCTTGTACATCTAGCCCTTCCAAATATTTTGTAAGCGGCAGAGTTTTAAAGTGGATTGTTTGAAAATAAAAATTACTATTTACAATACAAAAACGTGGCAAGGCAAATCAATTGGGAAAGGATAGATTTTTTAACAAATGGTGCTGGGACAAATATCCATACAGAACAAAATGAATTTGTATCCTTACCTCATACCATTAAAAAAAAAAAAAAACTAAAAGTGGCTTTTAGGCCAAAACATAAGAACTAAAGCTATAAAATTTCTAGAGGAGACCTAGAAAAGAACAACTTTGTAACCTTGAATTAGACATGAATTATAAACAAGTAGGCTTTGATACTTTTGACTTTATGGAAAAACTTTTGCCTTTCAAAATCCACAGTGGATAAAATATTTGAGATGTTTAAAATATATATAATATCTATCTAACATCTGTCTATTTGATTGAGGAGCTGTATCTAGAACATACAAAGAACATTTTCAACCTATTAATAAAAAGACAATCTCAAAAAGAAACGAAAATTTGAGAAGACACTCCACAAAATACTATAGTCATATCCCTCAGTATCTGTGGGGTATTAGTTCTAGGATCTGCCCTGGATGCCAAAATCTGGGATGTTCAAGTCACTTATATAAAATAATGTCATATTTGTGTATACCATACTGTCAATCTAAATTATTAGAAACAATTAGAGCAATAAATTCTAATACAATGATTTTATTTGGGAGCAAGCAGAAACAATTATAACCTAGGATGTACAACTTTAGCAAGCCACGTATGCATCCAAAGAGGCGAGGATAAAGGGAATCTTTTTTTGGAAAAAGGAGAGGTCCATGTAAGCTGCTTGGAAACAGAGTTCATTGGTTCTGGAGGCTCAAAGCCAGAGTTGGCATCATTTCATTGGTGAAGATATCATCACTGAGTAAGTGTTCTTTTGAAAGCGTCTTATTTGAATTGCTGCAGTCCTAAAGAATGTCTAGTAATGAACCTTGTCATAGAAATATGTGCATGCATGTAAAATGCATAAGCCATGGAAAAAATATTTATGCATGAAGGATGTGAGATTATTTCTTGTGGGGTTATTTTTAAATGTTCTTGAAACAGTTTTTATCTTCAGACTTGCAAGCATGAGCTCCTCTCCTTCATGCTCTCCCATCCCCAGTTTGCCTGGGTCTGACTAGTGTGACTTATCCTAATAGCTGCAACTTTCACACTGTTAACATCTCCAGTATACTATAAATGATCTCTAGATTACTTATAATATCTAGTGCAATGTAAATGCTATGTAAATAGTTATTATACCGTATTGTTTAGGGAATAATGGCAAGGAAAAAAGTGTGTACATGTTTGGTATAGATGCAATATTTTTCCCAGAGTATTTTCTTTTTTTCTTTTTTTTTTTTTTTGAGACAGAATCTCTCTCTGTCCCCAAGGGTGGAGTGCAGTGGCGCGATCTCGGCTCACTGCAAGCTCCGCCTCCTGGGTTTCACGCCATTCTCCTGCCTCAGCCTCCTGAGCAGCTGAGACTACAGGCACCCGCCACCACGCCCGGCTAATTTTTTTGTATTTTTAGTAGAGACGGGGTTTCACGGTGTTAGCCAGGATGGTCTCGTTCTCCTGACCTCGTGATCCACTCGCCTCGGCCTCCCAGAGTGCTGGGATTACAGGGGTGAGGCACCGCGCCCGGCCCCCAGAGTATTTTCTATCCATGGCTGGTTGAATTCAGGAATGTGAAACCCATGCATAGGGAGGCCCGACTGCGTATTTGTTGACTTACCTAGTATTTGCAGTTGTCAATTAGGATAACAAGGCAAACTGAAAGTAATAATGAAGTCTGTATTTACTGTGACTGTGAATATCAGAAGTAAAGAAAAAGTTCCAGGTCTGCGTGTTCTATTTTTTCCCACAGAGTGGTATCAGGCAAGGGTCAAAGGACACACAGCACAGATGGGAGAGAATCATCCCTTTGCCAAGGAAGTCCTAACAAAAGTGTCCTGCTTTTTTTTTTTTTTTTGAGATGGAGTCTCGCTTTGTCGCCAGGCTGGAGTGCAGTGGCACGATCTCGGCTCACGACAATCTCCGCCTCCCAAGTTCAAGCGATTCTCCTGCCTCAGCCTCCCGAGTAGCTGGGATTACAGATATGCACCACCATGCGCAGCTAATTGCTGTATTTGCAGTCAAGACGGGGTTTCACCAAGTTGGCCAGGCTGTTCTCGAACTCCTGACCTCAGGTGATCCACCCACGTTGGTCTCCCAAAGTACTGGGATTACAGGCGTGAGCCACGCCGCCTAGCCATTGTCCTGCCTTTTTATGGACCTGAGGGGGCTAGGAAGAAGGAAACTGGAAGGGTGTGGAGTGGAAAACTGCGAGTCAGAGTGGCAAAAAGTGCCCTAGCCAACCTAATAAGGAGGTCTCATGTAGGCAAAAGGAGGCATCTGAGCTAGAGATGTAGATATGCATATATGCAAGGCCAGCTAGAGTGGCCCGAGTTCTTCACTGCAGCTTTTTCTAGAAAACTGCAATATACTGACTGTGCACCAGCACCAAGTCTGATTTGGGAGGGCAGCTTTCTCCCCATAAGGCTTGATAGGCAAAGCTTTGCAATTACCTATGGTTGAGCTTATAAAATTGTGTATAGTATTTTAACCTGGAGCCAGGATACTAATATAAATAAGAAATATGCACAGAAAAGCAGTGCTAGAGTCTAATACTCCTTTATAAGTGCAATTTAAAATGAAATTATTCTACTGATATTGCCTCATTAAAATGGTAATGTTAAAAAGTGTGGCAGTACTAGGTGCATTGTAATGTAAGGATGTGGAGCAACTAAAACTCACAAGTTGCTTGATGGGAATTCAAAATGCTATGGTTTCTATGAAAGACAGTGGCAATTTCTTATCATGTTAATAGTTTACTCAATGTATGACTCATTAATGAAACTTCTATGTATTTAACTAAGATAAAGAAAATTTAAATCTACAAAAATATTTGTATGTGAATGATCACAGCAGTTGTAAACATAATAGACTGAAATTTAAAACAATGCAAATATTAATTTAATTTCTTTATCTTGGGAAATAAGCATATCATAAGTCATGCTTCCACAAATAACTTAAGAGTCTCTCTTGACACCAATATGCAGGCGAGTGATTTAGGATGTATTAGAGCTGTAGAAATATAAGAATTTGATCCAGAAAAAAAAAACTGACATGTAATCTGTTTTTTCAGGCCTAAGTGGTAGGAATGTCATTTGGTTTTAGGGAGTCAGTGGTGGTTGGGAAGACAACTAAAGCATTTTTGGTGAACCATCATTATCATTAGTACCATCGCAGCTAAGTTAGGTTCTGACACTTAATATTTGGTAATTCTAAGAGCAACCCTTTCTTCATAAGGTCAGTTCTATTCCATTTGTTTAGGACAACATCATGGGAATTAGACATGTGCAGTCCCACAAGACACTGTGCTTAGAAGGACCCCACTCCTGGTTTAACGTCCTGCTCTTACCATTTTGAATTCTTAATGATTTTTATCTTTGAAGCTGTATTTCATAACTGAAGTATAATGAGATAATGGAACATGCATGCGAGCAGAGTAGATATGTGCAATATTCACTTCTACCACTGTTTCTTGTTTCCCCATTCACGTAGAGTGTTTGCAATGCCCCCATTAGCACAGAACCCTAATAGAACACAGATGATTTGGTGTTCAGAGAGACTCAAAGGGAGTACAAGGTAAGCGTGTTTAGCTTCACAACTGAATACGCGTTGTTGGTAACAGTCCCAAGAGGCCGCACTTCCCATTTGAACCAGAACTTACTTCAAACATTAAAAGATGGAAATGGGATTTTAAGAAACAAGAGCAACCAGGGAACATCACCTTAACTTGTTTTACTCCCCTGCACCCATCAACTATTTACACCTAAAATAATGACGTAGAAGGAAAGGGAAAGATAGTGAAACCTGTCGTTCCTTATCCTTAAGTCCTTCCCTCACTCAGCAATAAATCAAAAGTAGAGAGTATTGGAAGAATGTGTGTCAACCAAAAATTTTACTAAAAAGCCAACAGTTTGCTCTAGGTCCTGCTGCCTGCTGCACAGAAAGCCAATCAGTGAGACAGCAAGTATTGCCAGGAAAGAAGTGTGACAGCCAAGGAGAACAGGAAATCAGTTTCAAATCCATTTATCTGACCAACTAAAATGAGAGGTTTATATAGCAGGAAAGACATATAACTACATATGGGAAAACCAGAATTAGGGAGGGGTAAGGAAGGGGAATTAGTCAATACAAAACAAGGGGTCAGTCAGGCAATCATGATGGGTAAGGGATCTGGTGTCTCATTATCCATATGTGATAATCTGGTGAGCTTCACTTCTTGATACTACCTGGGAGGCCTGATGGTTGGTTTCCTGAGAAAGAAACTCATATAAGACAAATGTAACATGATCAAGTTTTAAGACTGGAGGGTCAAGTTCTATGTTTACTCAAAAGAAACTGTAAACATCAGTTCTATGAGACAAAATTGGGCTGGTTTCAAAAACAGTTGAGTAAGTTTTGTGCAGCATTTCCATTTCTCTGCTAAGAACAAAATACACGCGTAGAAGCTATAAAATAGAGATTGTGTAACTTTAATGCCTCTGCCTACTAATGAAATATTCTTACATTTGCACCTAAAATTGCTATTGGATGTTATAAAGATAAATGTTAAAATGTATGTTCATATATTACATTTTAATTTTTATTTATTCAGAGTGACATGAAGTAACAAATAAAGAACAATATGAGAAGAGAGACCACTGAAGAATGAAAAAACTTTGTATTTTATCTTTTTAACAGCACATTTTTTTCATGCTATTTGAACAAGGGGCTGCACATGATAATTTTGCCCTGGGCCCTGAAATTTGGACTACTAGCCCTTATTTGGGGGGACATTTTTGTAAACTTCACAGTCTATTTCCATAGGCCTTATAAATTCTGTGAAGTACCTAAAATTCCTTTATTAATCCCTTTCATTTAAAAATAAATAGAGTGACATCACTTGTTTTGGCAGCTAAGAACTCTCATTGCATATATAAAGTAAAATACAAATCTGGTATATAAATATCTATTTTAAACTGTATGAGTATGAGAGAATTTTGGAAAAAATGATATAAAATGTTCAGTGTTGGTGTTATATAAAATGAAAGGATCATATTTTAGTTACTAATTAAATTGGTTTTTATTTTTTCACCCCTCATTATAGCACTTTAACATCAATATAACTTCAGCTAAACATTCAAAAGATCCACAATTATAATTTTAACAACATACAAGAACATTGCAAATATAAATTTCTCTTACTGAAGGCTTCTATAAAAGTGCTAATTTCTAAATCAATTATGTCATCTTTCTCTCTTTTAAACTTCCCACTATGGAATGCAAATATTGAATAATGTTCTATTATTAAAAATGTTAGCACAATAGGTTCATGATGCTTTATCATTTGTTGCTTTTAATAATATGGCATTATCTTTATGTATAAAAATTAAAAGGGAAATTCTAAGAAAATAATTAACATTTCAACTTTGACAAAACTATGCATTATATTTATCTCATTTTTCTGCAAATCTTTAAAAGGCACTATTCTCTGATAATATTTCTCCAGTGATACCTATAGATTTGAGAGAAAAAAACTCACACAAATTCTTTTTACAAAGCTATTCTCAGATAATTAAATATATTATCTGGTACTAATTGGTAGAGATTGAAAGTATTTAATAGCAGAATCTAACAAATGACCAAAACGCAGACAAGTTGACTGGTCTCATATCTATATCTTGCCATTATAGTTACTTTAAAAATGTATTTTCTTGCTTTGTTCATGATTTCAAAATCAGTTTTATGACAAAGTGGTCTCTTTTAAAGTCAGTTTGCTATGAGCAGCATTCACATAAATTATGTGTGCTTGATTTGACAATATTATTGAGGCTCTTGTATTTTGAAAGTCTTTTGAGACTATATTGATTTGAAATACGTTCTCAAGAGTAGACAGTAAAGGTAATAAACAATTACATACCTAAGTGAAAAACAAGGTAGAAACTTATAAATATCATGAAAGGAAATTATTTACCTCTCGGGACTTTTTTGCTTTAAATACCAATTTATATAAAAATTTCATAAATTACACTTTTTTGTGTAAGTTGATTAAAAAGCTTCTACTTAAATTTTTGTCTTTTTAAGTTGATTTGTAATACTCTAAAATTTGATTTAATGAACCATTGGGTCTATGCATAGAAAGTTTTTAACTATATAGTTCATATTAATTACAGTTTCCAACTTACGATTCAATTTATAATTTTTCAACTTTATGATGTTGCAAAAGTTATACGCATTCAGTAGAAACCAAACTTTGAGTACCCATAAAACCATTCTGTTTTTTACTTTCAATATAGTATTCAATAAGTTGCGTGAGCTATTCAACACTTTATTATAAAATAGGATTTTTGTTCATGATTTGGCCCATGTAAGTGTTCTGAGCATGTTTAAGGTAGGCTAGGCTAAGCTATTATGTTCTGTAGGTTAAGTGTATTAAATGCATTTTCAACTTACAATATTTTCAATTGGTGATGTTTATTAGAATGTAACCCTATTACAAGTCAAGGAGCATCTGTATATGTAGAAAATTCTCTCTCAATGTCATTAAAATATATCTGTAACAAAATTCTTTTAAAATCATATGTTAAACCATTTATATTGATATTCCTTTTAATATCATTTATAATTTGGAGTTTTTATATGCTATAGCAAATAATTTGAATATAAAAGATGATCTAAGCTAAAAAATACATACTATACATTTCTATATTTTCCTAGAAACATTTCAATACCTTAAACAGAAACAAGTATAAATTGAAACCACACAATTATATAACATTTAAGTGAAAAATACAATGTTCACCTTGGAAAATAACAATGGAGATGTTTTTCAATCCATTTAAAATTCATAAAATATTTCCTGAAACACCTGAAAAGCTAATCCAAGTGGACAATGACCTCAGGTCTTTCTTTCAACTAGTAGGAAGGTCATTCATGTGTAGTTCTTGTGTTCTCTTTTTTGTTGAATTGCATAAGTTCAAGGGAGGCAAACAATTTGATTTAGTATTTCCTACTTTTAGAATTAACATTATTTCCTAGTTTGGAAATTTCACTTTGCTGCTGGAAATAAAAAGAAGAAGAGTTTTCAGCAACCTGTTTTCATGGTTATCCAACTCTTCAATTTACTCCCTTCATGCAGCCTTATGTAACTGCCATTTTCTTCCTCAAAAGTCAGACTTTCACTCACATTTGATTGCATAGTTACCAATTTAATAGGTACTAATTGAACATTTACTTGGAGGAATTTTAAAACAATGTAAAAGAGTATTTCTATCCTTAGTAATCTTGTACCATGACTGAAAACAAAAAGAGTAGACTAACATTTTACCTAGCATGGTTCTAATATTCAGGAACATAACTGTCTCTACAAATTATGTTAGGTTTTAAAAGAAAGGATAGATAACAAAGTTACATAGTTATTAAAGATACTACAATTAGATCATTTTATTGTCTTAGATCTACACTCAATAGATTTTGAAGTGTACAATAAAAAATTGTTTTCTACAGGCACAGTGTTTGTACAGCAGATATCTAAAATTTATGCATCTTGCATAATGTAAATTTTATATAAATTAATTGGCAAGTCCCCATTTTCTTCTCCACTGGTCCCCTACAATCACCATTCTACTCCTTGCTTCTATGAGTTTGACTATTTTAGATAGGTCACATAACTGGAATCTTCCAGTATTTGTCCTTTTGTGACTGACATTTCACTTAGCATAAAGTCCTAATTTTTATCCATGTTGTTGCATATTGTAGGATTTTATTCTTCTTTAAGGCTAAATAATATTCCATTTTATATATTTACCATACCTTTATCAATTTATCTGTCAATGAACATTTAGATTGTTTCTACATCTTAGCTGTTGTGAATAGCACCGCAATGAACATGGGATTGTTTCTACATCTTAGCTGTTGTGAATAGCACCACAATGAACATGGGAGTGTTAATATTTATTTGAGATACATATTTCAATTACTTTGAATCAACACCCAGAAGTGAAATTGCTAGGCCATTTGGTAGTTCCATTTTTAAATTATTTTTAGGAACCTCCATACCATTTTCCACAGCAGGTGCACCATTTTGCATTCCCACCAACAGTGTACAAGAGTTCCCTTTTCTCCATATAATCGCTAGCATTTGTTTTTTCACTCTAATATCCATTCTAATAGGTGTGACATGATGTCTCATTGTGATTTTCAGTTTTATTTCTCTGTTGGTTAAAACACCTAAATATATAAAACAAACAAAGACAGAACTGAAGGGAAAAATAATAATATAATGCCAGGGGTTTCAATAAGCTACTATTAATAATAGATAGATTCACCCGACAAATAATCAATAAAGAAACATTGGACTTGAAAATACTATAGACCGAATGGGCATGACAGACAGACAAAACTTTTAACCCAACAACCACAGAATACACATTCTTCTCAAGGGTGCATGAAACATTCTCCAGGATAGATAGCATGTTATATCACAAAGCAAGTCTTACCAAATTGAAATCATACCAGGTATCTTTTCTAGCCACAATGCAATGAAATTAGAAATCAATTGCAGAAGGAAAACTAGAGAATTCACAAATGGGTTAAAGTTAAACAACATATTTTTGAACAACCATTGAGTCAAACAAAAAATCGAAAGAGAATTAAGAAATAAATTAAGACAAAAAAAAAACCCAAACAGAATATACAAAATGCCTGGGATGCAACAAAAGCAATACTAAATGATTATGTTATAGCAATCAATGCCTACATTAAAAAATAAGAAAAATCTTACATAAACAACCTCACCTTACATTCCAAGGAACTAACAAAAGAACAAACTAAATACGAAGTTAGCAGAAGGAAGAAAATAATAAAGATTAATAAATACGGCAATAGAAAAACAATAGAAAAAAGAAGCAAAACTAAGAGGGTTTTGTTGTTGTTGTTTTATCTTTTTAATTTTTTTGGGGGGGACAGGATCTTGCTCGGTCACCCAGACTGGCATGCAGTGGCACCATCATGGCCCACTGCAGCCTTGAACTCCTGGACTCAAATGATCTTCCCACCTGAGTCCCCCAGTAGTTGGGACTACAGGCATGCACTGCCATACCCAGCTAATGGTTTTTAAAGTTTTTTGTGGAGACAGGGTCTGCCTATGTTGCCCAGGCTGGTCTCAAACTCTTAGCCTCAAGTGATTCTCCTGCCTTGGCCTCCCAAAGTGCTGGAACTACAGGACAATCTCCCTGGTAGACATGCAAAATTCCTTAACAAAATAGTAATAAATCAAATTCAATAGCACATTAAAAGGATCAGACTACCGCTAAATGGGATTTATCCTTAGGACACAAGGGTGGTTTAACATACAAAAATCTATTAATTTGATACACCATTTTAACAGCGTGAAAGGTGAAAATTACCTACTCAAACCACTTCTATTCAGCATAGGAATCAGGAAAGGAAAAGAAATAAAAGGCACCCAAATAAATAAGCAAGAAGTAAAATTGTCCCTGTTGGCAGATTATATGATCTTATATATAGAAACCCCTAAGGAATCCACAAAAAAACTGCCGAAACTATATACTTTCAAATAACAGGTAAAAATATATAAAATAATAGATGCTTTATTGGTTTAAACATGTATAATTTTTGATGTATAGTCACACTTTCTATAGAATTTGAATTCATCTTTTCTATTTATCCTCTTGTATTCTTGATATTATAAGTTAATTGACATTTAAATATTAAACTTCAATGATTATTGATGTTGGAATACATTATCAATTTCTGAGAGCTTTGACTGCCAGTATAGTAAAAACAAAAGTGGAATTCGTCATGTCAGCATTGACTTATTTGAAATTAGATGCTGGTCATTTGGGGCTTTTTATGCCAATTACCTAGCACCAGACCCAAATGACTCAAAACATGTTTGTTGAATTAGACTTAACACTCAGAAATGTATAGTATTTAAAATATAAATTTACAAGTTTATACATGTTAAAATATCCATGATGACAATAAATTTTCCACAAGTATTAAATATATTTTGCTAAAAATACAACTACTACTATAAACTTCAAACAACTTTATAAAATATTTACATTATGAAGTATAAAGAAGTATTTTTCAGTTGCTATTCTATTGACTAAAAATAAAAAATGAAAACCTTCAGAAACTGATGCTATTAGAGAACTGATAATATTTCAAAGTACATATTTTTAACTATGAAACCTTCAACTTGAGAAAATAGTGTCAATGTTAAAATATTTGCTAAATAGGATAATATTTTTAGATTATGTATAGTTTACCCAACCTTGGAATATATATCTTTAACTTTATTTTGTCCAATTTCGCTAAGTTTAATTTAGTAATATCAGGTTGTGGAACAATAAAATTTTTCAAAATAATGCCCATTGTTAAAGATTTTTCTGAGTACTTGAATTAATTTTTAAGTAGACTTCTGTCCCACCAGAATAAAATTTGTATTTCTCAGCCCCTCTTTTCCCCATAGGAAAGAATTTAGGTCTCCCCTGCCTTGTTAACGGTTTGCATATTATTTAGAAAAAGGCATATCTTCTTCTGGCTCTATATAGCTGGCTCATCTGTAAATGAGCCTTTATTTTTCTTTTGCCCAATTGTATTATTCAGAGTTCTTCAGAGGGGGAAAATGGTTTTATTTATTTATTTATTTGTATTAATTGTGAGGAATTGGCTCATGCAGTTATGAAGTCTCACAATCTACTGTCTTCAAGCTGGAGGCTCAGGGAAACTGGTGTATTATTCCAGTTGGAGTCCCAAGGTTTGAGGACCGTGGGAGCCCGTAGTATAAATCCCAGACCAAGGGCATAGCCAATATTCCAGGTGATGCAGACAGGCAGGAAGAAAAAGACACAAATTTCTCCTTCCTCAGTAGTTTTGCTATGCTCAAGCCTTCAACAGATTGGATATGCTCAGCCACACTGGGCAGGGCCATCTACTTCACTGAGTCCAGCGATTCAAAGGCTAATCTCATTCAGAAATATCGTCACAGACATGACCAGAAATAATGCTTAATCTGCACACCTCATGGTGTTGTCAGGTTGATGTATAAAATTAATCATCTACCAACCCTGTTTTTGCCATGCATAAGCTACACAACCATACATTTTTGTCCTGGCAATTTTTATGCTAAGTAAGGAATGACTGCATGAAGTTGCACATATTTCTATAGGATAAATTCCTAGACAAGGGTGACTTGAGCCAAATGGACAGTGAATTGTTATTTTTGGGGATTGCCTTTAGAAGATATTACACACATTTTTAATACTATGTGCAGTGTTTTGAGTGAAAATTTTTTCCATCTGCTTGTCAACATATTTCCATAATTTACAGTTATCACAGCAACACAATTCAGCATAATAATTTTTGCCAGTCTGAGGGACAAAGCAGGACATGTTTCTGAAAATTTAATTTGTCTTCTTGTACATAATACTGAGAATTAATTTTTATACCAAAGAGCCATATCTATTTCTGTTCTCTGTAAACCTGTTTTTGTTCTTGCTTTTAGATCATTATTTGAATTAATTTGTAGGATTTTCTTTATAAAAACATATCAGGTCCTTCTATGAAATAAGGACTGAATTTTTCTCACTTTTCGTTTGACGTTTGACATTACCATATTTTTGCCATGTGACATTATCATGTCATATTTTAATGTAATCACATATATATATATATACATTTTTTGATGTTTTCTTAGTTTTATTCTAATGTAGCTTTTTCGGCTTTGAAATTTTAAATACATTGCTTTTGGTAATATTTTTGTTTCAGATTTACATTTAAATATTTGGAAGTTACAGTGATAAAATATTTTAATTTTAGATAGCTACTTAGTTGGTGCATCTATATTTATCTTAGTCCCAATGATTTATTATACAATGTACCACCATTATGCTACCTATATGCTTTCTATCTACTTTTATAAATTTTAGGTACCTTTAATCTCTCTTAACTCACACATAAACCAGTGCTACCCTCTTATTTGTAGTTTTAGTTTACCTTTGAATACCTGATAAGGCAATTTTGATTTCATTACTTCCCTTTCTAGAATTTTTTTAATAGACAGGGTGTCTCTCTATCACCTAAGCTGGAGTGCGGTGGCATAATCATAGCTAACTGCAACCTGGAACTTCTGGACTCAAGGGGTCTTCCTACTTCAGTATCCTGAGTAGTTAGGATTACAGGTGTGCGCCACCATGCTCAGCTGATTTTTAAAAAAATTTTAGTAGAGACTGGGTTATGTTGCCTAGGCTGGTGTCAAACTCCTATTCTCCAGTAATCCTCCTGCCCCTGCCTCCCAAAGTGCTGAGTTTACACGCATGAGCCACTGCATCCAGCCCATTTTTTTTTACACTTCTCGAACCACATAATTAAGGTTTAGCTAATTTATCCCTTGCTTTTTAAAAAAATCACCTAAGTATAATTATCTGATTAATAATTTGATAAACACAATATGAACACATATTTATTATTCTTTTTTAAAATTTATTTTTAGATATTTTATAAATTTTTATTTTTGCGTATGTGCAAACCAAATTTCATACTTAAAAAAAGAGACGAAGAGTACTCCATCCAACAGCCACAAAAAATACATTATTCTCATCTGCATACAGAACAAACTCTACAATCAACCACATGCCCAGCCATAAAGCAAGTCTCAATAAATATTAAAAAAATGAAAATCATGCCAGCCATACCTATTATTGGACCATAGGGGAATAAAACTATAAACCAATATCAAGAAGACCTCTCAAAACCACAAAGTTGCATTGAAATAAAACAACTTGCTCCTGAATGACTTTTGGGTATACAATGAAATTAAGGCAGAAATCAAAAAATTCTTAGAAATAAATGAACATAGAGACACAACATACCAAAATCTATCCACGAATAACGATCAAGATGAGAGCCAAATCAGGAAGGCAATAGGCATTTCCAGTAGCCACACACACACGCACACACACAAAATACCTAGGAATACATCTAATCAAGGAGGCAAAACATGTTTACAAAAATGACTACAAAACACTGCCAAAATAAATCATAGATGCCACAAAATTGGAAAAAATATTCCATGCTCATGGATTAGAATAATCAGTATCATTAAAATAGCCACATTGCCTAAAGCAACCTAAAGATTCAACACTATTCCTATCAAAATAATAATGTCATTTTCCACAGAATTAGAAAAAAAATAACTTCTCTAAAATCCATATGGATACCAAAGAACAGCTTGAATAGCCAAAGCAATCCTAAGGAAAAAGAACAAAGCTAGAGGCATCACATCTCCTGACTTTAAACTATATTATAAGGCTATGGTAACCAAAACAGCATGGTACTGCTACAAAAACCCATGCACCAATGGAACAGAATAGAGAAGCCAGAAATAAAACCACACACCTACAACCATCTCTTCTTTGACAAAGCTAACAAGTAATGGGGAAAGGACTCCCTATTCAATAAATGGTGCTGTGATAACTGGCTAGCTATATGCAGAAGAATGAAACTGGACCCCTGTCTTTCTCCATATACAAAACTTACCTCAAAATGGATAAAAGATTTAAATATAAGACCTCAAACTATAAAAATTCTAGAAGAAAACCTTGGAAATGCCATTCTGGACTCAGCCTTGGGAAAGAATTTATTACTAAGCCTTTAAAAGCAATTGCAACCAAAATGAAAATTGACAAGTGGAATCTAATTAAACTAAGGAGCTTCTGCACAGCAAAATAAACAATCAACAGAGTAAACAGGCACCTACAGAATGGGAGCAAATATTCACAAACTATACATAAGACAAAGGTCTTATTATCAGAATCTGTACGTGACTTAAACAAATCAACAAGCAAAAACCAAATAACCTCATGAAAAACTTGGCAAAGAACATAAACAGACGTGTTTCAAAACAAGAAATACAAGCAAGCAATAAGCATATGAAAACATGCTTAATATCACTAATCATCAGATAAATGGAAATTGAAACCATAATGAGATACCATCTCACAACAGCCAGAATGGTTATTATTAAAAAGTGAAGAAAATAACAGACGTTGACAAGGTTATGGAACCTTATACACTGAAAAAGGAACACTTATACACTGTTGACAGTAATGTAAATTAGTTCAGCGGCTATGGAGAGCAGTTTGGAAATTTCTCAAAGAACTTAGAACTGCAATTCGCCCAGCAATCCCATCACTGGATACATACCCAAAGGAAAATGAATCATTCTACCAAAAGGACACATGCCCTTATATGTTCATTTCAGCACTATTCACAATAACAGTTATGTGAAATCAACCTAGGTGCCCATCAGCAATGAACTGGATCAAGAAAATGTGGTACATATACACCATGAAATACTATGCAGTCACAAAAACAAACAAAATATTGTCCTTTGTAGCAACATATATAAAACTGGAGGCCACTGTCTAAAGCAAATTAATTGAGGAACAGAAAATAAATACTGTATGGTCTCACTTATAAGTGGGAGCTGAACATCAGGCATAAAAACAGACATAAAGATGGAAACAATAGACACTGGGTACTACTAGAAGAGAGAGAGAAGGAGGGGAGGCAAGAACTGAAAAACTACCTATTGGGTGCTGTGGTCACTATCTGGGTGAAGGTATAATTTGTACCCCAAACCTCAGTGCCATACAATATACCCTTGTAACAAGCCTGCACATGTGCCCCCTGAATCTAAAATAGAAGTTGAAATTATTTAAAAAATCATTATTTTCCTCTAGATCAATATTAGCATAAACTTTTATTGTTTTCGCAGATGGTTCTTTCTGCAATTAATATTTATCGTCCTGTTTTGTGTAATATTTTAAACAAATACTGGTATTTGTTTAATAAAATGCCTTATGAAGATAATGTTTACTATCACAAAATATGCAAAAGTTAAGAGCATTTGTATGGAAACTAAACATGATTTGGGCTGACTACAAATTTGTAACCACTGGCTCTTGCAGGCTCTTATTGTATGCAATTAGAACAAGTCTTAAGTTTATAAAGATGGAATATGTCAATTACACATACACAAAATACAAAAAAAGTTCAAGGCATTTGTATGAAAAATATATTTAAAATGTGTTAAGATATTTTTACCCCAGACTTTATTGTGTTAGGTTAGTAAGATGAATTATATTCTAAAATTCACCTACAATATTTGATTTTAAAATGATACAACGGTGTTTGTTTTCCATTGCCTAGCTGTGGAACTTGAACTCTTTCCTCTTGCTTACAGATTGAAGCAGGTTCTTGAAATGTATTTCAAGCTTTCAATTATTTGCTCATGTTATAGATGATCTGTTCTATACAAATGTTTCATGATAGTATGAGCAAGGAGTGGACTATAATTAGGGAACAGATTTTAGAGTTAAAATATAATAAAGGAATATCAATACATTGTGTTTTTGAAATATGTAATTAGGAATCTGAAGGGAAATCAATGTGTTTAGAAATTATATAACAATCTTATACATTTGTGGTTATCTGTTTTATGTTTATATTACCTATGATGATGATGAATAGACAGGTTACAGAAAAAAGCAAACTGAAATGAAAGGAACAATGATAAATATTTCAAATTATTTTGTTAAATTAGAAACATTCTGAATTATTCTGAGATAATACACTATACTCAAGAAATTATAAACATTTTATATATGTACCATAATTATAAAGACTTCTTTCTGAATTGTTACCCCAGTATCTCCAACACATCAAAAACCTATTTGAGCAATAATTTCTGCACTCAAGAATGATACATTCAACTTTCAAATGAATACATATAAATACATGGTACTGTTGACTATTAACACGTACCTTAACCCTAAGTTCCTGAAGGAAGTACTTCAAAGTTCCTGAAGGAAGTCTTGCAATAGTTCCTGAAGGAGGTACTAAATATGGAAGAAAAACAACAACCACCACCACAAAAAACATTACCAGCCCCTACAAAAAAAAAAAAGAAAAGAAAACACTGAATGACACACACCAATGATACTATGAAACAACTACATTAACAAGTCCACAAAATAACTAGCCAGTATCATGATGACAGCATCAAATTCACATATAACAATATTACCCTTAAATGCAAATGGATTAAATGCCCCAATTAAAAGACACAGAATGGCAAGCTATATAAAAAGAGAAGACCCATCGGTGTGCTGTATTCAAGAGACCCATCTCACATGCATAAACACACATAGGCTCAAAATAAAGGGATGGAGGAAAATTTACCAAGCAAATGGAAAGCAGAAAAAAGCAGGAGTTGCAATCCTAGTTTCTGAGAAAATAGACTAAACAAACAAAGATCAAAAAAGACAAAGAAGGGCATTACATAATGGTAAAGGGTTCAATTCAACAAGAAGAGCCAACTATCCTGAATATATATGCACCCAATACATGGAACACCCAGTTTCACAAAACAAGTTCTTAGAGAACTACCACATCATAATAGTGGGAGAATTTCACACCCCGTTGTCAGTATTTGACAGATCATTGAGACAAAAAGTTAACAAAAATATTTAGGACTTGAACTCAGCTCTGAATTAAGTGGACCTGATAGATATCTACAGAACTCTCCACCAAAGCACAACAGACTATACATTCTTATTGGCACCACATGGCACTTACTCTAAAATTGATAACATAATTGGAAGTAATACACTCCTCAGCAAATGCAAAAGAACTGAAATAATAAGAAACAGTCTCTCAGACCACAGTGTAATCGAATTTGAACTCAAGATTAAGAAACTTACTCAAAACCACATAACTACATGGAAATTGAAAAACCTGCTCCTGAATGACTCCTAGGGAAATAATGAAATAAGGGCAAAAATCAAGAAGTTCTTTGAAACTAGTGAGAACAAAGAGACAAAGTACCAGAATCTCTGGGATGCAGCTAAAGCAGTGTTCAGAGGGAATTTTATAGTACTAAGTACCCACATCAAAAAGATAGAAAGATCTCAAATTGACATCTTAACATCACAACTAAAAGAACTAGCGATCCAAGAGCAAACAAACCCCAAAGCTAGCAGAAGACAAGAAATAAGCAGGATCAGAGTGTAACTGAAGGAGATATAGACACAAAAAAACCCTTCTAAAAATAAATGAATCCAGGGGCTGATTTTTTTGAAAAAAAATAACAGATGGACCACTAGCTAGACTAATAAGAGAGAAGAATAAAATAGAAACAATAAAAAATGATAAATGGGATATCACCACTGATCCCACAGAAATATAAATGACCATCAGAGAATACTATAACCACCTCTGTGCAAATAAACTAGAAAATCTAGAATAAATGGACACATTTTTGGACACATACATCCTCCCAAGACTGAACCGAGAAGAAGTTGAATCACTGAATAGACCAATAATGAGTTCTGAAATTGAGGCAGTAATAAATAGCCAACCAACCAATAAAAGAAGCCCAAGGCCAGATGGATTTAAAGTTGAGTTCTACCAGAGGTACAAAGAGGAGCTGGTACCATTTATTCTGAAACTATTTCAAACAATTGAAAAGGAGGGACTCCTCCCTAAATCATTTTGGTATCATCCTGATACAAAAACCTGGCAGAGATATAACAAAAAATGAAAACTTCAAACCACTGATGAATATTGTAAAAATGAAAACTTCATCGCTGATGAATATTAATGCAAAAATCCTCAGTAAAATACTGGCAGATCAAATCCAGCAGCACATCAAAAAGCTTATCACTCACAATCAAGTTGGCTTCATCCCAGGATGCAAGGTTAGTTCAACAAACCACAGATCAATAAATATAATTCATCACATATTGAGAACTAAGGACAAAAACCACATGATTATCTCAATAGACCCAGAAAAGGCCTTTGATAATATTCAACATCCCTTCATGTTAAAAACTCTCAATAAACTAGGTATTGAAGGAACATACGATAATATTCAACATCCCTTCATGTTAAAAACTCTCAATAAACTAGGTATTGAAGGAAAATACCACAAAATAATAAGAGTCATCTATGACAAACCTACAGCAATATCATACTGAATGGGCAAAAACTGGAAGCATTTCACTTGGAAACTGGCACAAGACAAGAATGCCCTCCTTCACCACTCCTATTCAACACAGTAATGGAAGTTCTGGCCAGGGCAGTGAGGCAAGATAAATAAATAAAGAGTATCCAAATTGGAAGAGAGGAAGTCAAATTGTCTCTGTTTCAGATGACATGATCCTATATCTAGAAAACTCCATTATCTCAGTCCAAAAGCTTCTTAAGCTGATAAAAAACTTCTGCAAAGTCTCAGGATACAAAATCAATGTGCAAAAATTTCTAGCCTTCCTATACACCACCAATAGACTAGCAGAGAGCCAAATCATGAATGAACTCCCATTCACAATTGCTACAAAGAGAATAAAATACCTAGGAATACAGATAACAAGGGAGGTGAAGGACCTCTCTAAGGAAAATTACAAACCACTACTCAAAGAAGTCAGAGAGGACACAAACAAATCAAAAAACATTCCATGCTCATGGATAGGAAGATTCAATATCATGAAAATGGCCATACTGCCCAATGCAATTTATAGATTCAGTTCTATTCCCCTTAAACTACCATTGACATTATTCACAGAATTAGAAAAAACTATTTTAAAATTCACATGGAACTAAAAAGGAGCCCATATAGCCAAGACAATCCTAAGCAAAAAGAACAAAACTGGAGGAATCACTCTACCTGACTTTATACTGCAAGGCTACAGTAACCAAAGCAGCATGGTACTAGTACAAAAACAGACATATGACCAATGGAACAGAACAGAGAACTCAGATATAATACTACACATCTACAACCATCTGATCTTTGACAAATCTGACAAAAACAAGCAATGGGGAAAGGGCTCCCTATTTAATAAATGGTGCTGGGAGGACTGCCTAGTCATATGCAGAAAAGTGAATCTGGATTCCTTCATTACATCTTCTATAAAAATTAACTCAAGATGGATTACAGACTTAAACATAAGACCTAAAACCATAAGAACCCTAGACGAAAACCTAGGCAATACCATTCAGGACATAGGCATGGGCAGACTTCATGACTAAAACACCAAAAACAATTGCAACAAAAGCCAAAATTGACAACAGGGATCTAATTAAACTAAAGAGCTTAAACGTAAAATCCCAAACTATAAAAACTCTAGAAGAAAAATATAGGCAATACCATTCTGGACATAGGCATGGGCAAAGATTTCTTGACAAAAACAGCAAAGCAATTGCAATAAAAGCAAAAATTGACAAACCGGATCTAATTAAACTAAAGAGCTTCTGCACAGCAAAAGAAACCATCATTAGAACAAACAGACAACCTACAGAATAAGAGAAAATTTTTGCAATCTATCCATCTGACAAAGTTCTAATATCCAGAGTTTACAAGGAACTTAAAGTTCCTTGTAACTTAAAGTTACAAGAAAAAACAAACAATCTTATTAAAAAGTGGGCAAAGAACATGAACAAATACTTCTCAAAAGAAGACATTTATGCAGCCAACAAACATGAAAAACGGTATCACTGATCATCAGAGAAATGCAAATCAAAACCACAATGAGATACCATCTCATGCCAGTCAGAATGGCGATTATTTAAAAAGTCAAGAAACAACAGATACTCACAAGGCTGTAGAGAGATAGTAACACTTTTACACTGTTGGGAATGTAAATTAGTTCAACTATTGTGGAAGACAATGTGGCAATTCCTCAAAGACCTAGAACCAGAAATACCATTTGACCCAGCAGTCTCATTACTGGGTATATACACAACAGAGTAGAAATCATTCTATTATAAAGATACGTGCACACGTTTTTATTTCAGCACTATTCACAATAGCAAAGACATGGAATCAACCCAAATGCCCATCAATGATAGACTGGATAAAGACAATGTGGTACATATACACCATGGAATACTACGCAGCCATAAAAAGGAATGAAATAATGTCCTTTCCAGGAACATGGATGGGACTGGACGCCATTATCCTCAGCAAACTAATGCAGGAACAGACAGCCAAACACTGCGTGTTCTCACTTATAAGTGGGAGCTGAACAAATGAGAACACATGGACACGGGGAGGGAAACAACACACACTGGAGCCTGTTGGGTGGTGGGGAGTGGGAGGAAAGCATCAGGAAGAATAGTTAATGCATGCTGGGCTTAATACTTAGGTGATGGGTTGATAGGTGCGGTAAACCATCATGGCACACGTTTTCCTATGTAACAAACCTTCACATCCCGCACATGTACCCTGGAACTTAAAATAAAATTAAATTTTAAAAAACCCCACACCTCTGGGTGGAGAATTAAAATGCTAATGAGACATGCAATGTACGTACTAGCATGTACAGCAGTAGCGCATGTGCATCCAGGAGACCACCCACAACATACTTAACAGCAATGCTCATTCCCATCCCTTCATGAATAATTATGTAAGACTCCCATAAAGAGAGTTTCCCCATGTCAGTGCTCTTTCACTTTTGAGAAGCCCGCTTAGATAAGCTGTCAGAGTGTACTTTCACTTTGTGATAAACTTCTTTACCTACTTTCACTTTGGACCCGCTCTCAAATACTTTTATGCAGCCGTCAAGAACCTGAACTGCCCCACTGACAACAAACTAAATTTGTTGTGAGGAATAATGAAAAAAAATATATTCAAAGCATATAGCACAAGGCTTCATTCAAGGTAAGAACTCAACTGTTATTGGCCAGTCAGCCAAGAGAATTATAAATATTCTTAAAAATGGTAATTTGTCTAAGGTCTTAATATGTTTTTCAGATATACTTAAAATATTTAATTATTAATTTATAGATATTTTATTCTAAATTGATGCAGTTGATAAATAAGCATTTGTATAGAAGTCCTTAATAGAAAAACACGAGTGAAGCACCAGGGTCTGAAGTAAGATATGTCAGAGAAACTAAATGTTTCAGATTTTAGGATATCAGAAACTTTATTATAAGTTTCAGTTGAAGTGCTATTAATTGGTCCAGCACAGTGGCTCACTTCTGTAATCACAGCACTTTGCAAGACTGAGGCAGGCAGATCACTTGAGAACAGGAGTTCAAGGCAAGCCTGGCAAACATGGCAAAACCCCATCTCTACTAAAAATATAAAAATTAGCCAGGTGTGGTGGCATGCACCTGCAGTCCCAGCTACTCAGGAAGCAGAGGCATGAGAATCGCTTGATCCTTGGAGGCGGAGGTTGCAGTGAGCTGAGATCACGTCACTGCCCTCCAGCCTGAGAGAGAGAGCTAGACCCTGTCTCAGAAAAAAAAAAAAGAAAAAAAAAAAGAAAAGAAATGCTACTAATTAACATACTTAGAATACATTATAAGATAGTAAAAATTAAAAATAAATACAAGTAAAAGGGTATAACTTTCTTCTGTCACACAGATTCTTAAATATTTAACATAAATATACACTAAATTAACTACATTTCACATTATTTCAAATTCTAAGATGCATAAATACTACTCATAGAAGAAATCTCATGCACATGGAATATTATTTTTCTCAATTTTAGTTTTGAAAGATTTCTGTTAGTAAAGAGAGACCACTGAAGAATTGCCATGAACTCAATATAGATGCTTAGAAGACTGTTCTGACTCAAAATGTGTGTATCTTTCTTATTTTCAAAGATATAGCCTTTCCAGTACCAGTTTCACTGACTAAGGTCCAATGGAATATTTTTCTCAGAAAGAATTAGATATTTTAATGTCCTACAGATTGAGGTATCTTAT
This sequence comes from Pan paniscus, assembly GCF_029289425.2. Classification (NCBI taxonomy): domain Eukaryota; kingdom Metazoa; phylum Chordata; class Mammalia; order Primates; family Hominidae; genus Pan; species Pan paniscus. The sequence goes on along the minus strand of NC_073252.2, from coordinate 172,920,846 downwards.
GTACCAAATACTTTGGCCCCTATACTTTGTTTAGTCAATTTCTACTTCTGTGCGTTCACAATCCTGAGTAATAATTCTCTAAAATTATTTAGCTATGTTTAATGTTGATAGCAGTACATTATTCTGTTAAACTAAATTTGGCCTGAGGATGCCTTCATATTGTGAGTTCTTATGTAAAAACTGCAACCTAACTTAGTACATAAACTAACTGAAAGCCTACTTTAGGACTACACTTTTGTAACAAATAGCTGAGCCTCAGCCAATCACAGTAGTTAAGCTTAGGTCAAGCACAGGTGGCCAACTGATCAGACCATGTTCAAATTAGGCAAACGTGGAGCTGTAACTAACCAAATTGTTTCTCTACCTCATGTTTTGTTTTCTGTTCATGAATGCTGCCAGCCCATGTTGTGGAGCAGAATTCTCTGAACCTCTTCCGGTTCTGAGGACTGCCTGATTGACAAATTGTTCTTTGCTCAATTAAACTCTTAAATTTAATTCATCTAAAGTTTTTCTTTTAATTATTTCCTATGTATTAACACAATAAAGATCAACTGGTTTGGGATTCAATATTTGTTATTTGGTTAAATAGGGTTTTAAATGGTAAAGTAAAATAAGCATATGTAAGAACAATAAGGTATGAAAAGGAAAGTAAATCATTCTTTTCTTCCAGATTTCTAACTGCTTTCTCACGGAGGTAGCCATTAATATCTACGTATCTTTTCAAAATAATTATAATTACTTAAAGTCTATAAATATTCTCTTCTCCACATAATTCAAATAGTGTTATTTATGTCGTGATGCAGTCTTATGCATATATTAGACATTTAATTAAAAATGAAGATTGATTTTTGTCTCATAATCTTGCCTGATTTTTTCCAAAAACACATGGAATATATATTTTTTAACTTACTCTCCTTAGATAACATACACAGTCTGTCTTTGAGATTTTAGAGCAAAAGTAAATACACTTTTTTAAACCTAAGAAAATAATGACAAATTACTTCACTACTTTGACTGATTTCCAGAGTTTTTATGTAACGTCTTGCTTGGACCATTTTTCTTAAAGCAATCACAGCTTTGTGTGCTGCTGTGCTTGCGACAATCCACTGCTGGCACATCTTTAATGAAAACACTATCCGTTACAGAGCCGAGATTAAATGTAAGAATGTGTAATTGGTTTTCTAGCAGAGCAAGATCATTAATGTGAAACACACTTGAATAAGCATTACTGGAAAGGTTTCGGACTACTGGACATTGATCAAAAGCAAAATGATCACTGGAAATGGTAGAATGAGTGTGAAGGAAAGTGGAAAATGGCTGAAGTTGTTTGAGTATGCTAAGCGATTAACTTAAGAAACTTTTGTTATAAAGATGTCTTCACTATCAGCTATAGAATTGACTAACTTATCTTTGTGCCCTTTGGTTAAACAAACAAACAAAAATATTTTCATTACCCAGATATTTTACACCTCAGCACAAAAGTAACTATATAGCTAAAATCTACATGAACACATTTATTAACATTTTTATTTGCTAGAGATTATTGGCCAGGAGATGAAGGTAATGACCATGTAATTTCCATGAAATTCAAATATTAGAGTGAAAAATAATTTCAGTGAGATTATATTTGGAGTTCATAATGTGACAGTCATGTACAAATTTAGTTATTTTTAAATAAATTTACATGATTAAATACATTAATTGGCATTAAGAAAAGCTGGAACTATACAAAGAAGTGAAAGATTTCATAATGTTATTATATTGTGATTTTACCAAAAGCTATAATTAATAAAATGGTCACAATTTAAATGCAGATAGTGCTAGATGACATTCATGTCTTGCACTTCAGGTTAAGAAAAATTAGGACACAGAAAGAATAAAATAAAATTCATAGGAAAGCAAAACTTCTCATTACAATAGCCTTAAAATATATTTTTAAAAATGATTATTCCTGTCTTTCAAGGAAAAGCAGTTTATTATAGCATAGTCAATTTAGTATGGGATTACAACCAATTAAGGACGATTCTTCCTGATGCTGATGGTAGTTCTATACTATAATTTTATAAAATGTTCCTAGTTATATAACTCTTCCGGATATAGTTTCTCATTTCATCTCCAATACATTGGCGTCCTAACATCCCAAGATCAAAGATTGATAAGAAACTGGGACACACTTCACTCAATTTTCTAAATTTTCAAAATAAATAATGTGATATTTTACTTACTTTTTAATCAAGCTAACTTAGATATTCTAACTTATCTACAATCTGAATTAAGTCTGCAAAAAAATGAAAACAAAATTAAATTTTCATGGCATGGACATTCTAAATATATTTGCAAATTCTTTGGCCCTTCACTTGCACATAATTGAAGTTTTAGTCCTCTTTCCTAGAATAAGAACTGATCTTATTGACTCACTACTGATGAATAGAATGTTATTAAACAATAGAGCTTCTAGGAATCATAAGGTGGTTGTCTCCCAGCAGTCTCACCATGAAACCAAGAGAATAGTCAGTATGGCTTTTGTTTAATGAAACAGATTAAAAATAGGTACATCAGAAGCCAATACTTTTGTTTTAAGCATTGATATCATTTTGTACTGAAAGAGTGAGCAAATACACAATGAAAATAGACAATTAGACCAGCAAACGTCCATGGGTAGAGACAGGCTAGAAAGTCTACAGTATGGAAAACATGGCGTATGTTTTATAGAACAGGAAGAATGACTCAGAAGGGGAAATCAATGCTCAACCAATATTTATTGAGCATCTATCATAGAAGTAGCCTCAAATTTGAGCATGAAAAGATTTATAGTTCATGCATTTTAAATCCTAACTATAGCAATCCTTTATATGTTTTACACTGTCTCATTTTATGTGTCCTAAGACCACTGTAATACAATTTCTGCATGATAAATTTCAAATTATTTTCTCTTTATGAGAAAGTCTAAGAAACAGAAGCCATTGCAATAAAATGTAGTTTATAAGATTATTTAGAAAACTATTTCTGGAAATTCAGCTCCGAAATGCATTCATGTACATTGACCATAGAGTTCATTGATAATATATGTGTATTAATTCTCCAGAAAAAACCCTTAGAATACAGTTGAAAAGCACTTTTAATTCAATGAGAATGAAGATGTTTTAGAAAATCTTCAAGAGGAGAGAAGCTGAGTAACTCTGGGTCCCTCAAAAGTGTTTTCCATTGCCCACAAGCTGTTAGAAAAACTTAATATGCAAAATAAATTCAAAGACCAAGAATGCAGTTTAGGGAGAAACTCTGTATAGTAAGACTTCCTATTATTACATCCCAATGCTTAGTTCCACATTAAGAGTACTGAGACAAAAGAAGTAAATACATAAAAATCAAACCTCAATGGAAATGAGCCTAAATACTGATCCTTATGACTGTCAAATGACAGGAACCTTCTATACATACCAACTCACCCATACTCACCCTCCTACACTTCCTCCAAGATTAAATGCATAATAATAGGACAGCAAAGTAAGAGTTTCAGAAATATAAAGAGGACTTGACTGGACAAGGTCTCCTATTGCCCACAGTGTCTATTCTGGCACTACAAAAATAGTTGGGATCCATGACCAAAGGAACTTGCTCTCACACGTAGAAAATAGACCATATATTTTTTTTTTTCACTAGCACACATTTTAAAAATAAATGTATATATTTATGGAATACAATGTGATGTTTTGATATATTTGTATACAGGGTGGTATGATTAATCAAACAAATTAACATACCCATCACTTTGTATGCTTTTCATTTTTTTGTGGTGAGAACATTTAAAAGATATTCTTCTAGCAAAATACACAATACATTTTTATTAAGTATAATCACCATGCTGTGCAATAGACCCAATAATTTATTTTTCCTGTCTATCTGAAATTTTGTACCATTTGGTCAATATTTCCCCAACCTTTGATAACTACTATTCTACTCTCCAGTTCTATAAGTTTGACTTTTTTTGATTACACACATAAGTGGGATAAACCATACATTTGGTAAAGGGTTAATATCCAAACTAAGGAACTCATACAACTCAATAGCAAGGAAAATAATCCAATTAAGAAATTAGCAAACGTTTAAATAGACATTCCTCAAAAGAAAACATACAGCTGGGTGCGGTGGCTCACACCTGTAATCCCAGCACTTTGGGAGGCCAAGGCGGGTGGTCAGGAGTTCGAGACCAGCCTCACCAACATGGAGAAACTCTGTCTCTACTAAAAATAGAAAATTAGCCAGGCATGGTGGCACATGCCTGTAATCCCAGCTACTCAGGAGGCTGAGGCAGGAGAATCACCTGAACCAAGGAGGTGGAGGTTGCAGTGAGCCAAGATTGCACCATTGCACTCCAGCCTGGGCAATAAGAGCAAAACTCCATCTCCAAAAAAAAAGAAAAAAAAAAAAGGCAACATACAAGTGACCAAAGTTTATTAAAAAATGCTTACCATCACTAATCACCAGGGACAAGCAAATTAAAGTTGCAAAGCAAGGTATCACTTCACACCTGTTAGAATGGCTCCTAGCAAAAAGATGCAAGTTAACAAGTGTTGGTGAGGATGTGAAGAAAAGGGAACCCTGATACACTGTTGGTGAGAATGCAAATCTGTAAAATTGTTATGGTGAACATTGTGCAGGTTTCTCAAAAAACTAAAAATATAATTAGCCAGTAATCTAGCAGTACCATTTTTGGATATTTATCCAAAAGAATTAAAATCAGTATGTCAAAGAGATACCTGCACTCCCATGTTCATTGCGGCATTATTCACATTAGCCAAGATATGGAAACAAACTAAGGGCTTATCAGTCAATGAATGCATAAAGAGAATGTGGTATGTGTATACAATGTACTATTCAGTCTTGATAAAGAAGGAAATTCTGTCACTTGCAACCACATGAATGAACTTGGAGAACACTATGCTAAGTGAAATAAGTCAGGCACAGATATACATGTACATTTTCTTGTCCTTTCTTATCATACTTATTATTCTTTTTTCTCTGGCAGGACCCATTCTCTTGTCAGTTACCCACTTCTATTCCAAAGTTCCACACTTGCATACAATTGAGCACATTAGTACACATCAGCAACAGTCTTTCTTACTATAAATGGTATTTTTCAGAGAGGCTTCCAAAAATATGTAGGAAAAACCTGTGAGTTCCATACACTCCCAATTTAAAGCAATTTAAAGTGATTTAAAGGCATAGGAAGAGAACTGTAATTTCCTGTATGTTTTATTCTATTAGTCACAGAAGTCAAAAATCAGTAGGAAGAAGCTTGTAGAGTAAGCAGATTAAATGAAAACATACCGTTTTAATTTAATTGTCTCAACAAAATAACTTGATCCTGGAACTCCATACACCCAGTTAATATTTGTATGAATCACTTCAGAGAGAAAAAATTTTAGAATGAAATATAGAGAAAGAATATTTTCAAAACTGTTAAATATATGATGTTAAACACAAATGAGCGCTTCCTGTAGAAAGCTAGCTTCCACAAACAAAGCAAAACGGGGCTATGTCAAACATGTATAATCATTCCTCCTGAGATTACAAATGGGAACAGTTTCTCCTGCTCTCTTGGAGAAAAGTGGTTCAGAAAGTTGAGAGAAGACATGGGTGTTGTCCTAATCAATGTTCTTGCATGTAAATATATGAATAGACAAGAAGGATGGTTTCCCCAGCTGTTTGCGATTAAGTGTGCCTTTATAGCATTAGTAGTGAAATTGTAAAGAAAAGAAAAGGAAATAAATTAAGAAGTGTTGTATGGCTACCTGGTTCAAGCAAGAAAGTGATAAGAGTAGAGGTATGTTTTGGGAAGATGAATTTGTCACTGGTAAAAAAAAAATGTAAAATTAATAGAATTTGAGAAGGTTAAGGATGATATGAGGATGAGAAACAATCAGTCAAGAGACTGCTTCACTGTCCATTCTAGTAGTATATCTCAGGTAACTGGTTACACTGTAGAAGCAGTGACTATAGTCAAAACAAAATCTGACTTCAGACTTCAAAAATTATCATTAAAAAGTCCAAATGTGGCAGGACTCTACTTGGGTCTGCCTAAGGGTAATATGTAAAATAATGAAACAGGATGCAGTAGTCAAAAATGAACATATGTAAAATGTTATCATTGAGGAAATCAGAGTGAAGAACACATGAGAATTTGTGGCCTCTTGAGTCTAAATTTATTTCAAAATAAAATATTTAAAAATGAGCACATTGAAATAAGAACATGTAGTAAAAAGAGATCCTACAAAACTTCTGTATCTGCAGTGGAAGGAAGGAGAAATACCCAAAAATGGAGACAGAGAACAGAGGATCAGAGAGGTAGCTGAAAGCTTAGCTGAAGCCATTACTTTGTGCCCATTGATATCTCTATAATACATTTAATATATTTACTCACGCTTATTTTCTTCACCCTGCTATTTCTTTCCCCTTTTTTGATACTAACCCTCATTCATGCATTTATGATCTTTGACCATTAATATTTGTTTCATAAAATTATGTCGGAACAGAAAGCATAGGGGAAAAATTGTTTCTGGGAAATAGTATTCCTATGTCTTATTTCTTGCTCTGAGACTAGACGGTGTGTGTCTCGATCCCTGACTGATTTGTGAGACCTTTTCTTGTCCTCTAGAAAGAACAGTGGAGAGATCGTAAGACCCCCAAGAAGAAAGGCAGAGAAGGTCTCAGCTCCTGGAATTTACCCCACACTACCATGTCAATTTACCCCACTCTACCATGTCCTGCCACATCACAGTGACGCTTGTGAGACTAAGAGTGAAGAGATATAGAAAAGAGAATTATATGAACTAAAATAAATTTGCACAATGAACTGAAGTAACATTCTGCAAACATATGACAGCAGCATGTTACTCTCATGTGTTTGCAGCAAGTTACTTCAGTTCATTGAAGTTACACACACACACACACACACACACACACACACATACATTCACTTACTGGCTCTTAAAATTTCCATGTGAAAGTGACCCATGCCAATTCATCTTATATGTCCTTGGCCAAAACAAGTCACCAGTGCATGTCCAAATTTAAAAGAGATATATAAGTGCAACCCTACTATTTACATGAAAGGTAAAGAGCCAGAAATAAAGAATAAATACAAGTAAAAGGGGTGAGATGAGCTTAAAAGTCATGGATGTTTGATTACAGAATGAAGTACTCTTGTTTCTTTTATCACCATTTTTAGCCTTTTGGAGTTAACTTATTCTAAAGAGAGTTACTAGAAATTGCAGGGAGAACCAAGTAATCTCCCTTGTATTCAAACAAATTTTAAGAGTTAGCATGCAAATTTTTTAACTAAAGAAAGAAATACTTAATCTCAAGTCAATGCTCCCCGTATCTTCACTCCTCAACTCTGTGCTCCCTTAGCACACCCTTGCGAAAACATCTTATTCTCAGTCTTACATGTACTTAAGGGAGATAGGCTACAATTCTCATGAAAAATTTTAACACGTGTCCTTCAGTGAGTTTCTTGGACTAGACGCCCACTACAACAGCATGTGCAAAATATCTGATCTAGTAAGAGTGCAGATCTCTCACAGACTATTCTCACTCATATCTAACATGGTCTAAATTCATATTCAGGAAACAAATTTTACTGTTTAGAGGTGCTTGCTCTTACCTTTTAAGTAACATTTGTACTGTCTTAAATTTGATCCTTTATATTTTTGCCAAAGTTTCCAATATGGCATTAAAAAAGGAACTTAATTTAATTTAATGCTTTGTTTGTTCCACAGGAAATAGTTTTGATCTTCAATAACTACTTTGAAAAGTTTTGGCTTTTAATGATGAGAGGTGGATTTTTCAATGTATATAAAATGTAATATACATTCAATGCTCCTCTCAAAGGTGCTTGTAATACAGCACATTTTGCAAAAATTATGTGAAAAAGTTATTTGTCACCTTCTATTGTGAGTGAATAAAATAGTCTCTAAAATAAATTTCCTCTTCCTAGATATATTTCTTTTTTATCAATAAACACATTAAATTTTTTATATATGAATATGCATTGTTTATGAAATATATACAGTCTACATTATATTTCAAATCCTTCTGTAATGTTCTATGTCAGGATAATGTCTTCAGAGGTGCCATTATACACATCCTAATTAAGAGACAGACATTTTATTTCAGAAGAGTATGCAATACAAGGCATTATTAGATGTATTTATAGAAGAATGAAGATTAAGAATATTAATGTTTTCTAAGCAATATTTATCTGTGTTTATCAAATTGTAGGTAATTGCAAAAATAAATCTATTCTGCTTATTTGATCTCAAGAAACAGCACAATTTTTTTTTTGCGATGTAAAGAATCACCATTGTGATTGTCTGGAAGACTCCATTAGAAAATTTTCACTGCTTTTGACACCTTCTTATATGTTATTCACAGCAGAGGAAACTTAGGGGACTCTTCATTGGCAGGCATCTAATATCAGACCAAAAGAGAACAGTTTCTCTTATCCTGCATTTGCAACATGAGAGTTGATCATAACTTATGAAAATACCATTTGACCCAGCCATCCCATTACTGGGTATATACCCAAATGACTATAAATCATGCTGCTATAAAGACACATGCACACGTATGTTTATTGCGGCATTATTCACAATAGCAAAGACTTGGAACCAACCCAAATGTCCAACAATGATAGACTGGATTAAGAAAATGTGGCACATATACACCATGGAATACTATGCAGCCATAAAAAATGATGAGTTCATATCCTTTGTAGGGACATGGATGAAATTGGAAACCATCATTCTCAGTAAACTATCGCAAGAACAAAAAACCAAACACCGCATATTCTCACTCATAGGTGGGAATTGAACAATGAGATCACATGGACACAGGAAGGGGAATATCATACTCTGGGGACTGGGGTGGGGAGGGGGGAGGGGGGAGGGATAGCATTGGGAGATATACCTAATGCTAGATGACGAGTTAGTGGGTGCAGCGCACCAGCATGGCACATGTATACATATGTAACTAACCTGCACAATGTGCACATGTACCCTAAAACTTAAAGTATAATAAAAAATAAAAAATAAAAAAAAAAAAGTTTGCAGTATAAATTAAAAAAAAAAAAAAAAAAAAAAGAAAATGTGTCTGACAAAGGTCTCTATATTTAGTACTGAAGAGTAGGGAAAAGGAAAAGAAAGAACCTTTTCATATTAAAATATATGTTTAAAAGCCTTAACCCAATGGATGCTGATATGGCTTATCCTTATGCAGATTAGAAAGATTGAGACCCTTTCATTTAGTGACTTGAATCTTGAAACTTGTCTGGGGCGTCTTTCTAAAATGGCCTTATTTATATTTTAACATTAATTTTGGCACACAAACCTCTCATTAAAGTAATGTTGGAATGATTTCGACTGGGAATTACTCCAGGACTTAATTTTGATTTTCCCCTTACATGTGTTATTAACTGAATGTTGGATGCTAACAGCCCCTGCATTGGCAATGTATAGTAGGGCCCCTTATCAATAAGGATATGTTCCAAGACCCTCAGTGGATGCCTGAAACTGCACATAGTACCAAACACTATATGTACTATGTTTTCTCCTATACATACCTTCCTATGATGAAGTTACATTTATAAATTAGGCACAGTAAGAGATTAAGTACTATAAGCAATAATAAAACAATTATAACAATATATTGTAATAAAAGTTATGTAAATGTGGTCTCTCTCCCCTCTCAAAATATCTTATTGTACTGTACTCACTCTTCTTTTTGTGATAATGTAAGATGACACAAATGCCTACTTGGTGAAATGAAGTGAGGTGAATGATGTAGGCATTGTGGTGTCACATTAAGTTATTATTGACCTTCCGATGCTATTTCAGGAAGATCATCTGCTTTGGGTGATCCTGGATCATCAAGCCATGACAATGTTGATGGCTGGATATCAGCAGAAGACAATATCGATAATTAGGAATCCTGTTTAAGGGAATTTTTGCAGATAGCTTTAGGAGAAACGTTGTAATTTGACGTTGATGTCTGTTTCTTATCAATTCGTCGGAGTGTTGCTGCAGAGGTTGTAATCCTTCTCTGACCATATGGGTGAATTTAATGCCATGCTGCATCCAAGAATCATATTCCATAATTTTCCCTTTAATCTAGCAATTCAAGACAGTTGGACCAATTTTAGAAATGTCTCCATTTACGATTCTACTTTAGTTCCTTCTTTATCATTTTTCTCTTTCTCTGTAGATGACTCAACAAGCTCTTCCAATTCGTCCCCTGTTAATACTACTAGATGGTGTTCAATATGTTCTCCCACTTCTGCATCAAGCATGTTGGCAAATTCTTCTTACCAACTTTTATTGCCACATGAATGATTCTTCTAATTTTCATCAACTCTGGGAAACTTTGTTTTGTTTTGTTTTGTTTTGTTTGTTTGTTTCTGTTTTTGAGATGGAGTCTCGCTCTGTCGTCCAGGCTGGAGTGCAGTGGCACGATCTTCGCTCACGGCAACCTCCACCTCCTGGGTTCAAGCTATTCTCCTGCCTCAGCCTCCTGAGTAGCTGGGATTACAGGTGCATGCCATCACGCCCGACTAATTTTTGTATTTTTAGTAGAGACGGGGTTTCACCATACTGGCCAGGCTGGTCTCAAACTCCTGACATCATGATCCGCCCGCCTCAGCCTCCCAAAGTGCTGGGATTACAGGCGTGAGCCACTGCACCTGGCCGGGAAACTTTTAAAATTATTCATGACTTCACTCTGTAAGTTCTTCCAGCAGGCATTTACAGTTTCTGGTTTTAATTCATCCATTGCAGTTTTGATGAATGTTACTGCCTCAGCAGTAGTGAGTGATTTCCAGTACTGCACTATGTATAGATTAAGGTCTGTTTCAATTGCTGATCTAATGCAATCACATACCAGGCAGGTGTATATGTAGCCTTGGCAAACCAAATGACTCCTTGGTCAAGGGGCTGAATAAATGGGGTTGTATTTGAAGGTAAAAATGCAACTTCAACATTTTCATTTTGGTAGAAAACAGATTCAGGCTGGCCAGGTGCATTGTTTATTAGTAAAAGGATTTTAAATTCTAATTCTCCTTCCTTCAAGTATTTTTTCACACCTGGAATGAAACATTGGTGAAATTATTCCATAAACTAGATGTCTGTTTCAGATTATGTTGCCAGAACATGCACAGATAATTTTTTACAGTGTGTAAATTTTTTGCTTTGTACACTATGCTTGTCATTATCATATGCCCTGCACTGTTGCCACATAGTTCATCTGTCCTTCCATGTTTAATGACCTGGTGCCTACTTTGCACCTTAATGAATTTAGGTTCTGTGGGCATCTTCTTCCAGAAGAGCGTAATTTTATCACAATTGAATACTTGCTTTGGTTGATATTGTTTCCCCTTAATCTTCGCCTCAGCCAGAAATGTGGCACAGCTTCTTCATTGGCGGACATATCCTCTCCAGTAAATTTTATATTTTTCAGTCTAAACCTATTTCTGAATTTGTGGAACAATTCCATTACTTGCAGTAGATGGCATAGTGTCACTCCATTTCAGGGGATTCCTTGCTAGTCTTCACAAAGGCTCAAAGCTTTCTGATAGAACATGTTGCTGTAATGGATAGGAATAGGAACCCATTTTCTGTTTTTATGTCTTCCACCCACAAATTTAATACCTTTTCCATTTTAACCAAGCTCTTCTCATGCACTGTGACTATAACTGTTGCAGTTTGAAGTGTGACAGCAAAACTAACATGAATTTCTTTTCCCCTTTTTCAAGATTTCATAGATAGAAGATTCATTCTTACCATAGATCTTAGCAACCTCAGCATATAATTTTTTCATTCTTTACTCAATAAAAAACTTTCATCTTTTCACTTAATGCAAGCACTTCATGGTGTCTCTTTAGCATCTCTTAATTGCCCACATAACTATTCTGGATTTGGGGACCATTATTAAATAAAATAAAGATTACTTGAACAAAAGTTTTCCTATAAGTCAACAGTTGATCTGATAGCTAAGAAACCTATGAAGTGACTAAAGGGCAGGTAGCTTATACAGCATGAACAATGCTGGAAAAAGGGACGATTCGTATCCCAGGCTGGATGGAGCAGGATGGCATGAGATTTAATCATTTCTTCACACTACTCAGAACTCATGCAATTTAAAATATATTGTTTATTAGTGTAAATTTTCATTTAATATTTTCAGATGAAGATTGACATAGGTAACTGAAATTATGAAAATTGAAACCTTCAATAATAGAGGACTAATGCATTGTCCCTAAAGAATTAGTGAATTTCATACAGTACCAGAAGGAACATACCTGGCAAACGTTAACTGAGTAAAAACTTTCTTGTTTGAATTTTTTTAATGAAATATAGGTATTTTACTTCAAAATGGCCATATATCTTAGGTCATTTCTAAAAAATTTGTCTAAGGAACATGAGAATAATTGGGTTTCTGCAGCTAAAATGGTTGTAAACATATATATATATATATATATATATATCTGTGTGTGTACGTGTATATACAATTGACCTATGAGCAATAGGGGTTTGAACTTCAGGGATCCACTTATATATGTATTTTTAAAATTATATTGGAAAAAAATTTTAGAGATCTGTGACAATTTGAAAAAAACCTCACAGATGAATGAAACATATAGCATAGAAATATCAGGAAAACAATTTTAAAGTTAGATATGTCATGAATGGATAAAATATATGTAGGTACTAGTCTATTTTATCATTTACTATATACCGTAATACTGCAATAATTGTGTAGCCACCTCCTGTTGCTATTGTGGTGAGCTTAAGTATTGCAAGTATCTCTTAAAATATAGCTTGCTTCTCCAGTAACTTGTGTTTTGCATTAAAAAGTGATCTCTTGCAGTTCTGGTATATTTTTCATTTTGTTTATTCAATATTGTAAACCTTGAAGAACACCATAGGACACATATGAAGTGCCACTAGTGATACTGGAGGTGCTCCCTGGATGCAGAGAAAAGTCATGACATACCAGAATAGGTTAAATTGCTTGATATGCACCGTAAATCCAGGTACCTGTAGCTGTGCTTTCTTGTCATTTCAAAATAAATGAATCTAATGTAAGGACCATAGTTAAAAAAATAAAAAGAAATTTGTAGAAGTTGTTGCTGCAACTATGCCAGCAGGAGTGAAAACCATGGGTTTTTTTTTTTTTTTCCCAAAATAACCTAAAGCAGAAGGAAGGTGAAGGATCTAAGGATGGAATATTTAGTGCCAATAAAAGACAGTTTGATAATTTTAGAAAGAGGTTTGGCTTCTAAAATGTCAAAGATAAAAAGAGAAGCAGCTTCTGCTGACCAATAGGCAGCAGACAAGTTCCCAGACATCATAAAGAAAATCATTGAGGAGAAAGGATATAGGTCTGAATAGGTTTTTAGTGCAAATGAAAGTGCCCTATTCTAGAAAAAAAAAAAAATGCAGGGAATCAAGCACCAGGACTTAAGGCAGGAAGAGATAGGCTATTTCTGTTGTTTCATGCGAATGTAGTCAGGTTTTATTTTGATGACTGCCCTTATTTATAAAGCTGTTAACCCTCTAGCCTTGAAGGGAAAAGATAATCACCAGCTGCCAATCTTCGGTTCTACAACAAGAAGACCTGTACAAGGAGAACTCTTTTTCTGGATTGGATCCATCCATTTTTTGCCCCTAAAGTCAGGAACTGCCTTGCCAGTAAGGGACTGACTTGTAAAGTTCTTCTGATATTGGACAATGCCCCTGTCCACGAAGAACCCCAGGAGTTCAACACCAACGGTGTCAAAGTGTCTACTTTCTCCCAAACACATCATCTCTAATTCAGCCTTTAGAAATCGGGAATATCATAGGAACATTTAAGGCTCATTACATGCGGTACTCTACAGAAAGAATTGTCAATGGAAGAGAAATCTGATAGAGAAAACATCATGAGAATCTGCAATGATTACACCATTGAAGATACCATTGTTGTTACAGAAAAAGTCATGAAAGCCATCAAACCTTCAAGAAGAAATTCCTGCTGGAGGAAACTGTGTCCAGTTGTTGTGCATGGCTTCACAGGATATACAACAGAGCTAATCAAGGAAGTCATGAAAGAGATTGTGGATATGGCAAAAAAAATTTTATAAAAAGGTGTTGTGGGGTAAAGGGTTTCAAGATATGGATATTGGAGAGATTCAAGAGTTAACAGACACCACACCAGAGGAATTAACAGAAGAGGGCCTGATGAAGATGAGTTCTGAACCAGTGCCAGATGATGAGGAAGAAGACAGAAGCGAAGCAGTGCCAGAAACAACAGCAACACTAGACAATCTGGCAGAAAGGCTTAGATTATTCAGGATTACATTTGATTTCTTTTATGACATAGACCCTTCTATGACATGGGCACTGAGATTAAAACAAATATTGGAAAAAGGATCAGTACTCTATAGAAATATTTTTGGAGAAATGAAAAAGGAAAGAAGTCAGAAATGATGATATATTTTCATAAAGTTACACCAATTGTGCCCGCCTTGTCTGCTTCTCCTTCTTCCTCTGCCTCTTCTGCCTCTGCCACTCCTAACACACAAGACCCACCATTACTCTTCCTCTTATTCTCAGTGTACTCAACATAAAGATGATGAGGAAGAAGACCTTTATGATGATCCAGTTCCACTGAAGGAATAGTAAATACATTTTTCCTTTCTTGTGATTTTCTTAATAATATTTTCTTTTCTCTAGCTTGCTTTATTGTAAGAATACAATATATAATACATATAACACAAAAAAGTTTTTGTTGAGGTTATCAGTTTAGATTATCAGTAAGGCTTCCACTCAACAGTATCCTATTAGTAGTTACGTTTTGGGGGAGTTCCAAGTTATATGTTGTTATACCTAGATTTTTGACTACACAGGAGTTTGGTACCTCTCAGCTCCATGTTGTCCAAAGGTTAACTGTGTGTCTGTGTGTGCATGTGTATAAATAAATATATATACAAAAATATAAGTGTATGTATGTGTATATAAGTGTACATAATAAATATAAGTGTATGTATGTGTATATAAGTATACATAATAAATATAAGTGTATGTATGTATATATGTATAGATGTGTGTATAAGAGAGAGAACGAAATATTGAAATATCACATGCTAACAGTTAATGTCTTGATGGGACTACAGTGAACTTTTTGTTTTGTTTTGATATTTATTTTTCCCTAACTTTTCTAAAATGAACACATATGCATGTGATAACTGTCAAAAGTAATATTACTCTAATTCTTAGAATTCAAGATGTCATGATTAGGAAGAAATAATAAAATCCATCAAGTAAGTTTTGACTGCAAAGAACTTTAACATGCATCCTATTTTGAAGATATTAAAATGTGAAAAACATGCATCTTTTAATTTGTGAAAAAAGTATTTAAAACTTTGAAATGTCTATATATCTTTATATTTTTATTAGGTATACTCTGTGTTATTTATTGTAGATATATGTGTCTATCATTATTTACATATTTCGTTTTATAATGGTCAGTATATTTTTGCAGTAAAAAGCTCATGTTTACATGAACCTCTCTTCTGCTTACTTCTATCTATAGAGATACTTTCTTCAACCATTAAATAAACATGTACTAGTATGCAGGATAATTAATAGTTTTAATATAAGAAATATTACATAATACTTATGTAATTTTCATGTAGTTATTTTAATAAATAAAAAATTTTGTGGAGGAAACAAAACTTCTGCAATGGCAGACTGAAGACCTTGCTAAATGAATTTCATAAAAGCAGCCAAAATAGTAGCAACAATATAAAATTCAGAACTCTTGAAATTAACAAGAGGAACATAAGAAACTGAAAATCATTTATTTCAGAAAAGCTATGAACCTGGGTTGGTGTTTTCACCTGGGGCTGCCTTCTCCCCTCACCCCTGTACACATATCCAGCTGAGTAAAGCAGTAGCCATGAAAAGTCAGCAGCATTGTAGCCAACAAAGGAAACTTACTTCTTTTGGAATTCAATTAAAGCACATCCCCAGAGCAATCTAAATATTTTTTTATCAGTGCAGTAGAAGCTCAGTGAAAATTCACATTCCTAGAGTGTTGTCATTATTTTTTTTCTATCTGAATTCAACACTATGGAGAAAGCCATGTCCTTGGGGCATTATCAAAAACAATAGTAATTAAATAAAATTGTTAATATTGTAGCTGCCTAAAACTGTGTTTTTATTTGGCAAAAATGAAAATAGCCTGCTTAATTAAAACTTGAAAGAAAGACCTGGTAAACAGATAATCATACTGGAGTTCCAGAAAGGTGTTTGCTTAAAGAGAGCTATGTGTATGCCCAGGCAAGAAATAGAACATTTACTGACTTGAGGCCTTTAACAATTGATAACTGGCTAAGCACTGAACTATGGTGATACAGGGGATACTTATAGAAAGTGACTTTTTTTCAAAAGTTGAAAGAAAAATAAAATAAATAGATGTGATCAGAGAACTCACTAGTTGTATGCTACAAGAAATACAGAATCTGAAGAGTTACCCAAGAAAGGCTGCTTAACAAATAAACAGATACACAGGAGCAAAAGAAACAACAAAAATCTCTGGAGGGGGCAGATTTTGATTCCAGCATGGCTAAAATATGTTATTTAAAATATCTAGTTTTCAACAACAAAAATATATAAGACATACAAACAAACAAAAAAGTATGGACCATACACAAAAAAGATGCAGCCAATGAAATTATTTCCTTATGGAGGCCAGATGTTGGACTTTAGAGAAAAAATTTAAATCATTTATTAAAATATCTTCAAAGTACTAAATGCTAGTATCTTTAAAGAATTAAAGGAAAGTGTGACAATTATGACTCACTAAATAATGAATAAAGTCATATAAATAAAACATAAAACAATTCTGGATTTGAAAAGTAAAAAAGTACTGTGAAAAATTCATTAGATGGTATCAAAACCAGATTTAAGCCTAAAGAGGAAAGAATCAGGGGACTTGAAAATAAATCAATAGTGTTTATCCATTCAGGAATCACAAGAAGAATGAATGAGGATAAAACGAACAGAGCTTCAAAGACATGTGGAACACAAAGAAGCATACTCACAAACACGTAATGGGGGCCCCATAAGAACAGAAGATAAAAAGATTGAAAAACTATTTGCAAATATAGTAGCCAAAAACTTCCCAAATAAGTTGAAAAAGATTAATCTACATATCAAAGAAGCTGAACTAATTTAGAAGTATGCACTCAAAGAGATTCACACCATAGTCCAACTGTTGAAAGCCAAACCAAAGAGAAAAGTTTAAAAGGGGAAAGAGGAAAATAACTCATCACATACCAGGAAATATAAAAAAGATTAATAGCTGATTTTTTCATCAGAATCTATGGTGTCTGGAAGGCAGTGAGATGACATGTTCACTATATGTCAGACTTGCCAAACAAATGTAAGATCCTAGGCCCCCAGCCAACTGAACAGAGCCCTTCTCTGCCAATGGGACTCCAGAGCTCATAAGACTCACACAAAAGACTCTTTGTGGCAATAAGATACCAAATTCCAACGTGACCCTGGCATAGCATCACATGACAGATAGCTGATTTTTAAAGGAAATCAAAATATTTTAGCCCAAAATATATTTCTTTGAAATATTTTGAAATGGCCCTGCAAAGCTGTCTTTTGTAAAATAATTTTGCAGCTGTGGAGAATCTCCATTAATGCAGCCAGGCTTTTCCTTTCTAGGCTGTGTTAGGTTGTTCTTTCATTGCCATAAAGAAATACCTGAGACTGGGTGATTTATAGAGGAAAGAGGTTTACTTGGCTAACAGATCTTCTGGCTGAATAGGAAGCATGGTGACGGCATCTGCTCAGCTTCTGAGGAGGCCTCAGGGAGATTTACCTTATGGTGGAAGGTGAAGCAGATAAGACATGTCACATGATGAGATCAAGAGCAAAAGAGAGAATGGGAAAGAAGGTGTCATACACTTTTAAGTGACCAGATCTCACAAGAACTCACTCACTATCATGAGGACAGCACCACGCCATGAGGGATCTGCTCCCATGACAAAAACACCTCCCACCAGGCTTTACCTCCAACACTGGGGATCAGGTTTCAACATGAGATTTGAGTGAGGGCAAATATCCAAACTATATCATAGTTCTTTCCAAAATCTAGAAGAGATTAAATGAGAGTCTGACACCTTTAAACTTTGAAAAGAGGTATTTACCATCTATTTTCTCTGAAGGCTGCTACCTATGAGGCTTCATCTACATAATAAGAACCTTGGCCTCCATAATCCCCCTTATCTCCGTTTAAGCATGTCTTTCTTTTACTGACTTCAAGCCTTTAGACAAAGTCTTAACTCTTTCAACCAATTGCCAATCAGAAAATTTTTGAATCCACCTATGATCTGTAAGCTCTGACTTCCAGATATCCTTGCTCTTTAGGCTGAATGAATGTACACCTTCCAAGTATTGATAAATGATTTTACTCATGTTCCTGTATCTCTAAAATGTATAACACCAAACTGTAACCTGACTCTTGGCACACTTTCTGAGGTCCTCTTGAGACTGTTCTCCTGACCATGAGACATATATTTTCTTGTATGTGATGAGTTATTTTCCTCTTTCTCCTTTTAAACTTTTCTCTTTGGTTTGGCTTTCAACAGTTTGACTATGGTGTGAATCTCTTTGAGTGCATACTTCTAAATTAGTTGAGCTTCCTTCATATGTAGATATGAATGACCATGATCACTCATATTCGTTCAGAATAAACCTCTTTAAATATTTTACACTTTGGTTTTGTTTTTCATCAACATACTAAAAGAGTAAGACTATCAGACAAGAATTTGCTATCCAGGAAAACTATTATTTAAACATTAAAAAAATATATTTTTAGATAAACAAAATGGAGTTCAACAGCATCCCTGCCTACAACAAATAATAAAGTGATTCTTTCAGTCTGAAAGATGATATCTTGGATCCACAAGATGAAATAAAAAGCACTAAGGAAGGCAATAAAGTAGGTAAATATAAAAAAACTTTACAAATAAATGTATATATATTTAAAACATTTCTTCATCTAAATGATTTAAAAGAGAACTGTAGAACACAAATTTTAAAAATTGTGTTATTTAGTTTATATAATAGAGAGCCATAATTAGAAAGACAATAATAACACAAAGAAGGGGATGGCAAGGAAACTATATTAGAATAAAGCTTCTATATATAACATGAATTAAGTTATTAATTTGAGGTAGATTGATTTAAGATGCACATTGTAAACATTACAACAATCTCTAAAATGAAGCTGAATATATTGTAGAAATGAATGTACATAGTACACTGGAAAATATATATTCAGCTCAAAAGAAGGGAATAGGAATAAAAGAATGAAGAAAGATGACATATGGAAAACAAATAGTTAAATAGCAAATTTAAGTCCTACCATATCAATATGTTCATTAAATGCAAGTGGAATCAAAACACAGAGGCTGTCAGATTTGATTTAA
The DNA here is from genome assembly GCF_029289425.2 of Pan paniscus. Lineage (NCBI taxonomy): Eukaryota > Metazoa > Chordata > Mammalia > Primates > Hominidae > Pan > Pan paniscus. The sequence continues at coordinate 172,901,306 of NC_073252.2, read as the reverse complement.
AATAAAAACAGGATCCAACAAGTCTAAATAAATTAATAATAATTGAAACCATCTGAAGTATATTGTCCAATTCAAACAGAATTAAGTTGAAACTGAACAACAGAAGGAATTTTGGAAACTTCTCAAATGTTTCTATATTTAAATAACATTTATTTGTTTACTCACCAATCTGATAGAAAGCAATAAATATCATTTCTAAATAACAAGTGGGTCAAGAAGAAATTACAAGGAAATTTAGAGATTATTTTGAACTAAACAAAAATGATGATACAAAATCTCAAAAAATATGGGATGAAGCTAAAGCAGTTCTTAGGGAGAAATATGAAGCTTTAAATGCTTGTATTAGAACATAATAAAGATTTTTTTTGAGATGGTATTTCACTCTTGTTGCCCAGACTGGAGTGCAGTGGTGTGGTCTCAGCTCACTGCAACCTCTGCCTCCCGGGTTCAAGCGATTCTCCTGCCTCAGCCTCCCGAGTAGCTGGGACTGCAGATGCATGCCACCATGCCAGGCTAATTTTTGTATTTTTGGTAGAGACAGGGTTTCACCATGTTGGCCAGGCTGGTCTCAAACTCCTCACCCCAGGTGATCACCTACCTCAGCCTCCCAAAGTGCTGGGATTAAAGGCTTGAGCCACCACTGAGCCCGGCCCATAATAAAGATTCCAAATCAATAATATAAACTTTTGCCTCAAGAAACTTGAGAAATAAGAGCAAATTATGCCCTAGGCACACAGAAGAAAGCAAATAATAAAGATTAGAGTAAAAAAATCAATGAAATAGAAAAGAGTTAAAAAATAGAAGAAAATAAAATAAAAGTTGTTTCTTTGAAAAGATCAACTATAATATTGTCATATAATTAATATATATTTTTTCTCTGACCCTGGTTCCTGGTACCCAATTTCTAAAATCTCTGGACTTTCTTAATCAATGAGTATATTTTTCTGTGCTAATGAGATGAATGATAGCTAGGGTTTATGTACAGCCTCATGATGGTGGTCGATGAAGGGGTGGTGGGGACAGAGAATGGAGGTTTGGCTGGGGGGCACTTGTTGCCAGAAGAACCAACTATGTCATTAAAACTTTCAGTCCCACCCCACCTTCTGGGAGAAGTGAGGCTGAAGGTTGAGTTGATGCCTATACAATTAAGCCTCCGTAAAAATCTGAAAGGACAGGGTTTCAAGAGCTTTCTGGTTGCAAAATACATGGAGGTACCTGGAGGGTTGTGCACCAAGAAAAGACATGGAAATTTTGCACTTCTTTCCACATATCTTACCCTATTCATCTCTTCCATTTGGCTGTTCATTTGTATCATTTGTAATACATGAATAACCATAAGCATTTCCCTGAGCTCTGTGAGCTGTTCTAGCAAACTAATCAAACTTAAGAAGGGGGTCATAGGAACCCCAATGTATATCCAGTTAGTCAGAAGTATAGGTGACAAGCTAGCGCTTGCAACTGGTATCTGAAGTAGGGGGCAGTCTTGTGGGATGGAGCCCTTTATCTGCTGGATCTGACATTGTCTCCAGGTAGATAGAATTCAGCATTAAATTGAATTATAGAGCACCCAGTTGTTGCCTGCTAGAGAATTGCTAATGTATAGGGAAACACTCACACACGTTTTTGTGATCAGAGATGAAGTACTGTGTATTTTAAGAGCACAAAAAACGTATCTTTTACATCGACAAAACTGACAACTTTTGCCTATATTGACCAAGAAATAAAGCACAAATCGCTAAAATTAGAAATAAAAGATATTACCAGTAACACTTCAGTAATTAAATGAATTACAAGGAAATACTGTGAACCACTTTATGCCAACACATTTGACCCCTGAGATGAAATGGAAACATATCTATAAAACTACATATTTCTACAATACATTTGAGAAGAAATAGAAATTCTAAATATACCTATAACAAGTAACAAAATCTAATTCATCTTGTGAAATCTTCCCACAAAGAAACTCCAGTCCTAGATGACTTCACTGGAGTGAAGTTAGAAAAGACTTATTCACGATGATCAAGTTGAATTTATCCCAAGAATGCAATGTTGATTGAAAATCAATGTAATATACCATATTAATAGAATAAAGGGAAAAACACATGCTCATCTCAATAAACGCAGAAAAAGAATTGATAAAATCAAAGACCATTTTATAGTAAAATTTTGAAAGTACTTGGAATGAAAAGGATATTCCTCAACTTGATAAAAGCATCTACAAAAAAACCTATAAGAACACCATTCTTAATTGTGAAATGATGAAGGGCTTCCCCCTAAGAAAGTGAACAAGGTAAGATTGATGACTCTCGTTACTTCTTTAAATATTGTACAGGAGATTTTAGTCAGTGCATTCAGGCAAGAAAAACCAAGAGAGGAGCATTCAAATTGGAAAGGAAAATGTATAACTCTTTATCTGCAGAGGACACAATTTTGTATGTGGAAAATCTATGAAATTCTCAAAAAATTATAACAAGAACAAATACATCAAACAAATATATCAGAACTATAGAAGTCAAGATCAATTGCATTTCTACATACAAGGAATAATTTAAAAAGAATCAAGAATGAAGTCTTTACATAGGAGTTTCAAAAGGAATAAAATACTTAGAAAAAAATTAGCAAAAGAAGTATAAGACTTGTGCACTGCAAAATTATAAGACTTTGCTGAAATTAATGATCTAATTAAATAGAATGATGTCACATTTCATGCATTGAAAGACGGTATTTTTAAGATGATAGTTTCCCCAAAATTGATGTATAGATTCAGTATGCTTCCTACATGACAAGATCATTATAAAATTTATGTTGATTTTATAAAAGTCAAAACAATTTTGAAAGTGAAGAACAAAGTTGGATGACTTTCACTTTCTCATTTCAAAATTTACTATAAAGCTACAGTTATCAAGATGGTATGCTACTTACATAGGATAGTTTTATAATCAATGAAATGGAATTATCAGTCTTGAAATAAACCCTTATGTTTACAGCCAAATGATGATCAACCAAAGTGCAAAGGAAATACACTGAAGAAAGAATAACCTTTTAAAAAACCACTGCTGGGTGAATAAAAGTAGATCTACATATAAAGAGATTAACTTGGACCATTGCCTCACACTATGCACAGAAATTACATCAAAATATGTTGTCAATTTTTATATATGCATGAAAGTAGTAAAATTTTTAGAAGATAACATGAGAGAAAAACTTCAAGATTTTGATTGAGGCAAATATTTCACAGATAAAACACCAAAAGCGTGAGACACACACACACAAACACACACACACACACACGAGATAGATTGGATCTCATCAAAATTCAGAATTTTTGCCCTTCAAGATAAGACATTTAAACAAATTTAAAAAAAATCATGCAACAGACTAGTAACAAAGTTTTGCAAAATATGTGTCCAACATTACAAAAGATCTCTTATACCTCAATAATAAGGCAAACAATCCAATTTTTTTTTTTTTCTTTGAGACGGCATCCCATTCTGTTACCCAGGCTGGAGTGCAGTGGCATGATCTCAGCTCACTGCAACCTCCGCCTCCTGGGTTAAAGCAATTCTCTGCCTCAGCCTCCCAAGTAGCTGGGATTACAGGCACACACCACCACACCCAGCTAATCTTTGTATTTTTAGTAGAGACGGGGTTTCACCATCTTGGCCAGGCTGATCTTGAACTCCTGATCTCGTGATCCCCCCATCTAGACCTCCCAAAGTGCTGGGATTACAGGCATGAGCCATCACGCCCGGCCACCAATTTTAAAAAATAGGCAATGTTAAGGGTTGAATTTCCCCTCCAAAACTCATGTTGAAATTTACTTACCATTGTAACAGTTATTAAGGGGTGGGACCTTTAAGAAGAGATTAGGCCATTAGGGCTCCACCCTCATGGGTGGGATTAGTTCCCTTATAAAAGGACAAATTCATTCCCCTCCTGGTCTCTTCTCTTTAGCCTTTTGCCATGGGATGACACAGTAAAAAAGACCTGTACCATATATTATTACCTCAATCTTGGACTTCCCAGCTCTAAAACTATGAGGAAATCAATTTCTGTCCTGTATAAGTTACCCATTCTGTGGAGCAGTATGCCCTCTGTATTCACTGGTTCCACATCAACAGGTTCAAATAACCATGGATGGACAATAACAGTATTCATGGGATGTGGAGCCTGCAAATAAGGAGGGCAGACATTTTGTATCCACAGGTTCTTAAAAGTCCAACTTTGGGACTTGAGTATCCTAGGATTTTGGTATCTGAGTGGATCCTGGAATAAATCTCCTGAAGTTACAGAGGGCTAACTGTATTCTGTGAAAACAGCATACAATGGACTAAGACAGGCAATATATTCAAATATTGCCCCACAGAAGTCGGATAGATGAGTAAGTTTAATACTCACACCATGAGATTTTCTGGTAAGAACAGTGTAGGATCCCAAGCTGTGTGAAAATGGCTTGACAGAGTAGAGAAAAGAAACTTGCTTGACTTTCATGAAGATAAGGGTACAGGGGTCCTATGTAAAGACAAGGCTTGTGTGGTTTAGACTTCCCCAGGCAGGGATCAGTGAGCTCTTTCATCTATTTGTCCAGATGTGGGGCAGAAGAGGATCAGGATGATAGGGCTTGCTTGAAAGCTATGAGCAGTGAAAAGCAGCCAAACATTAAAAATGGAGTCAGAGTCTTTATTTAATTTACCCTTGATATTTGCCTAATGAACAAAATACGGCATGTTTCACTTAATTGAATTTGACCTTATTTAATTAAGCTAATATGACCCTTTAAAGAAGGCATATAGCCTAAGGTCAGAAAGGGAGGTTAAAGTTCTATTGATTGCATTGTTCAAGAACTAGAATTGTGTAAATTGTATATTTTGAGAAGAGAAATAAGTATCTTGGTAACTATCAATAATAGTCTGGAACTTTAAGGGGAATAAGAAACATAGTAATGAGATCTAGTATTGTGGCTTTTGTGTCCTTGATTTATATTTCTGTATTTGTGAAGCAACAAATTTCTCTACAATTCTTTACCCTAAACGTGTAACTTTGGGTAAGGAATTGTTGCAGTCATCAATCAGGATAGAGCAACAGACCATAACCCAAGAATCTGTAAAATTGTATAGATGGGGACAACTATTGGCCAGGACACGCAGTACTAAGATGACTGCTTAAAACTCACTAAATTGTACTAACCTGTAGATTCTATCTTTGATAAAAGATTTCCTGATTAAGGGCTGAAAAACAACCATTACGTCTTTTTTGGATTCTGTAGGCAAGATATTCTGGATTTATTTAAGTTCAATTATACTGTTGCTCACAAATAGGCCCACCTTGAATGGTGCCACCTACAATAAAAGGCAAGCTCCATTATGTGTGAAGGGGGTGGCACCATCTGTAAAGTATACAAACTCTCTTTCCTGTTCACTTGGTTGATCCCAAATGCCTTGCCAGGTAGCCAAGTGGTCTGGAGGTGGATAACCATCCCTATCACTCTTGCATCTGACAAGAGAATGAGGACCAGAGGGGGTTATGCCAGAAGACCCAAGTGTGGCTGTATCCTGAGAGTACCATTTGTCTTAAGCTTATGAGATTGGACAACTTATAGTCCTCATGAGTGGTCCAGAGACTCTAGGAAGCCTCAGCAGTAATGGATTCTCTGCAGGCCACTAATAAGAGTGCCTGTTCTATTGCAATTTGGACAGATTTCAGACCCTTTTCTTGCAGGGGGAACCATTCAAGATGGGCCTATTTGTGAGTAACAGTATAACTGAGCTTAAATAAATGCAGAATATGTTGCCTGCAGAATTCAAAAAGACCTAAAATTATTGAACTTATTTTAACATACAGGTAATGAGAAGGCCAATAGAAGTTTCTGGACATTGCCAGAGATGAAAATGACCCTCCACTTATCAAATAACTTTCATCTATTTAAATGAGGTGGCAGGGTCTATGACTACATGTGGGGAAACGGCCCATTTCCTTTTCATGAGTTCTTTTTTGAATGTTTATATATCTTGAATGAGTGAGTCCAGTGAATCTTCTCAGAGGAGAATATGAACAATGTAATGTCACACTTGTATTACTGGAGAAATTTGGATGTGGTTAAGATCTACTCTGCGAAAATCATTAGCAAAGTAAGGCTGTTGAGGTACCCAGTGGATAAACAGATAAAGGGCTGTGAAATAGGCACTGAACAGAACATATTAACCAATCTATGACTGCAAATAATTTACCAGTTGTTGATTTGATGGAATTAGTAATTTTAGTTATATTGTACATGGGGGCCTTAACAGATGAGACCACAGCATCAACATGGTAAAATCGACCACAAGACACCACTCATTCTTTCCAAATTAGGAACAGGTTAGCTAGAAGTCCCAGCTACTCAGGAGGCGGACACATGGGAATCCCTTGAGTCCAGGAGTTTGAGTCCAGCCTGGGCAACATAGCAAGACTTCATCTCTAAAACAAACAAATAAAAACAACAAAAACAGGCCAAATTATATGTTAAATTGAGCAGGATGGGATAATTACCAGTTCTCTAGTGAGTTATAGGTGATTTATTGTTCTCTGGTGATTTAGATCTTTTATAATAGGTTTCAGTCCTTTAAGGCACTGTTTTAATTCACATTGTGAAGAACTATTTTAGCCAAACAAGTATACCATGGGGTCCCATTCTGCAAGCCAATTATATGTGCCAAAGATTTAATTTATCACTAATTGAGTAAGAATGTCCATGTTCACTATAAGATATTTTAGGACAATGGATGATATGACTATGGAGAATTTAGGTGATGGATCTGATGGTTAACTTGAAGCTTAGTTGTTTGTTTTCTATTTTATACCCAGTATAAGTTATATATATAGGACACCTTGTTTAAGTTTATTTGCAACCCCCTGTAAAATATAATTGGATCCCTTCGATTAAGGTAATGAAAATTTGCCAGTTAGTGTATTTCAAAATGTGTTAAAGTTAATTCAGAACCTGTGCCACAGAGGCACAAATCCAATCAATTTACTTTTGTTGTATAGATTTTAAAGTAAATTTTGGAATTATTTTTTCTAATTGTGGACCTCTGCTTTTGTTTTTTGTTTTTGTTTGTTTCCCTCCTTATAGGTAGGTTTTGTTTTGTTTTTATTTTTAACTTTTAGTAGTTACTTGCTATACTTCAGAGAGGTGTTCTTCTCCGGCTTATAAATTTCTTCCTCCAGAAATTCTCAAATCAGTATCATCAGGGGCTTTCTAAATGACAGTCATGTTTCATGGGGCTTAAGGACCCAATCTCAAGTAAGGTTTTAACTAAAGTAAGAAACAAATCCCTGATGGTGGTAGTGTTCGTCATCCTTCTGGCTGTGCCATTGTTGGAGTTACTCTAGAGTGGATAAACCCCAGATATTGTTTGGATGTTGAGACTGATAAATGGCACATGCATCAAAAGGCTATCAAAAATATGTTACTCACATAATAAGACTTTCTCAGGGAGAACAATGTGACCTCCCAAGCTGATCTGAAAGTGGCTTGAGATAACAGGAAAGGAGAATGGCTTGGTTTTTATAGTGGTTGGGGTGGAGAGCATGGCAAGGGTTCCCATACACAGGCAAAGAATTGTAGGGTTTGAACTTCCCATTGGTACCAAAGAAGGGCTTTCTTATCAGCTTTCTCAGATGTGAGACAGAAAGGGAAGGGGTAGTGCTAGGGCTTGAAAGCTGTTAGCAGGCAAACATCACACAAGGATCCAGACTCTTGTAGATGAAAAGGATCAAATTCTGTAAAATATTTGAAAAGATTTATTCTGAACCAAATATGAGTGACCATGGCCCATAAGGCAGCCCTCAGGAGATACTGAGAACATGTTCCCAAGGTGGTCATGGTGCAGCTTGGTTTTATACATTTTAGGCAGGCATGAGACTTTAATCAAATACGTTAAGGAAATACATTGGTTTGGTCCAGAAAGTTGGGACAACTCAAAGCAGGGGCTTCCAGCTTACAGATAGATTTTTAAATGTTCTGGTTGACAATTGGTTGAATTTATCTGAAGACTAGGATCAATAGAAAGGAATGTCTGGGTATGATAAAGGACTGTGAAGACCAAAGTTCTTATTTGCAGAGTAAGCCTTCAGGTAGTAGGCTTTAGAGAGAATAGGTTGTAAAATGTTATTTATCAGACTTAAAGTTTGTGTTGATGTTAATGCCCAAAATGTATAATGGGGCATGTCCAACCCCAACTTTCCATCATGGCCTGAATCAGTCTTTCATGTTAAATTTTAAGAGTGCCCTGGATAAGGAGGACGCCCATTCAGATGGCTGGGGATGGAGAGGGGGTGGGTTGCTTAGAATTTTATTTCTGGTTTACACTCTTTATTGCAACATTTCACCAAGGAAGATATTTAAACGGCTAGTAAGAATATGAACAATGTCCAACATTACTAATCATTAAGGAAATACAAATCAAAATAATTAGATACTTTTTTTACACATACTAGAATATCAATAACAATAAAAGGAACTCAATAACTAAGGTCAGTGAGGAAGTGAAGAAATGGGAATCCTTATACATTGCTATTGGAGATGTAAAATGGTACAGCCTCTTCAGAAAATAGTTTGGCAGTTTCTTCAATAGTTAAACATAAATTCACAATATGACCCAGTGGTATTAGACCATTTTTCACGCTGTTAATAAAGACATACCCAAGACTGGGCAATTCATAAAAGAAAGAGGTTTATTGGACCTATAGTTCTACATGATTAGGGAGGCCTCACAAACATGGTGGACGGGAAAAAGATCAAGTCACCTCTTACATGGAGGGCAGCAGGCAAAGAGAGAGCTTGTGAAGAGAAACTCCCATTTTTAAAACAATCAGATCTTGTGAGACTCGTTCACTATCAGGAGAACAGCACGGGCTAAGCACGGGAAAGAACCGCCCCCAGGATTCAATCATCTCCCACAGGGTCTCTCCCACAACACATGGGAATTATGGGAGCTACAAGATGAGATTTGGGTGGGGACACAGAGCCATACCATAACTCCCAGCAATCCCACTCTTATGTGTCTACATAAGATAAATGAAAACCTATATCCATACAGACTTATATATGAATATTCTTATGAGCAGTATTCATAATAGCCAAAAATTAGAAACAATCCAGATGTGCATAACTAGTTACTAGTAGACAAAATATGATATATCCATACAATAGAATATTATCCAGCAAGAAAAAGGAATGGACTACTGACACATGCTAGAACAAGAATGAAACTCAAAAACGTGCTACATGAAAGAAGCCAGACATGAGAGTACTGTTATATGATTTTATGTATTTGAAATATCCAGAAAAGGCAAAGCTATAAAGACAGAAAATGAATTAGTGATTACCTGAGGTGAGGGGCAGAGGTAGAACCAGGATTCACAGCAAATGGACATGAAGGACATAATGGGTAATGCAAATATTCTAAAACTGATTTACAGTAGCTTCACAATTAGTAAAGTTTATTTTAAAACATCCTTGAATTGTACTAAATAGGTGAATTATATGATGTATAAATTATGTCTTAATAAAGTTATTTTTCAAATCTTTCATTTGTTTGAGTGTATATCCATATTACAGGCAACATAGAACTCAGCAAAGTAAAAAGTTTAGGCATCACAAGAGACAGCCATTTTGAAAATTATATTAGCAGTAATGTTAGCTCGAGAAAGAGTTCAACTGGCTGCACAGAGAATACAAATAATTGCCTCTGGGCTGTTTTAACATGATTAATCTTTCATCTGATATAAAATTATATTGTAACCATTCTTTCTGATGAGACTGGGAGGTTCTAAACTATTTTTATTTCTTTAGTTATCAAACACTTTATTTAATGTAAAATACACATGGAAGCCTAATATTTAAAACAGAAATAAACTCCTTGAAAGCATCTGGAACAGTATTAAGCCTCTTCTCTTTAGTCATGAATATTTTGTGGGGTTAGGTGGAAAAGTATTGAACTTTACCTATTCAGTTATGAATAGTGAAAAAATTAAATGTTCTACCAGTCATTATATATGCAGTTACTATTGGTAAAATTGAATTTTTATGAATGTCAGTGAAAATTATCCTTATGTTTAAGACATTTTCTAACTATTCGTACATCTGTTGCTTTTTGTGAAATGGAGATTTTGAAATTAAAATAAATAAAAATGTTTTCTCTGATCAATTATGAATAACTAGAAAAACGTGAGTTACTGCTTATTTAATGTGTTACTGCTTATCAATGTGAATAGGTAAAGATAATTTTGAGGAAATCATTGACACATACACATTGTGTGGAAAAAACACAGCAATAATAATGATGGCTGTGAATAATCTCATTTTAATGGTTGGAATGGCAATTAGTACGCAAAAATACTGTGCACATGAGAGAAAGGAGAAAAAGCATTCCAAAGTTTAGTCAAAGTATAACAAGGAAAATTAATGTGAAATAAAGGACTAGTTTATTTGTATTTGTATTGGAAATGAGTCCTTTACTTCACATGAAACACATAATAAACCTATTTTTAATGAAGTCTTTAATATCAGACACCACTCTGCCTCAGATCAACATTACATTTGATCCTTGGGGCACACTTTGAGGTAGTCACTAATATTATCTTCTTTGCATTTTAAAATAAAGACGCACAGTAAAGTTGCCAATATCATACAGCTACGAAAGTCTCAGCTGGGATATGAATCCCACTCTACGATGCAAATCTTATCCTCCTCAAAAGTTATGTTCTGGTCGCCCTGTCTGTGCAGGGCCTAGGGTGTCCGTGGTGCGCCTGTTTTCAGTAATAGCAGTTCCGGCTCTGAGATGAGGTAGAAAATTCTGAGGACTCCTAAGTTTGTGTTAATGCTTCCTCCAGGCTTTCTCGAATGGCAAGAGTTGTTCTTGGGCCCCCAGTAGGCTTAGACAATGTTGTGGTGGCCCTGGTGTGCCAAGGACTCCCTTCGTGGGTCTTCAGGCAAGCCCCCTAAGCTTCTGGGTCCTCAAGGGAACTTGTTCACGCCTTCCAAAGGTTCAGTCAGGCTGACCTGCGCTTCAGTTTTCGCAGTAATAGTTCTAGGCTTTGAGCTGAGGTAGAAAATTCTGAAGACACTTGGACAGGCGGTAATGCTTTCTCCAATCTTTCCAGGACGGCAAGAGCGGTTCCAGGACTCTGGTTCGCTGAGTGGACTTAGAGTAATTTTAGGTACCGATGGAGGGCCGAGGACGCTCTCGTGAGCCTTACGGGCCAGCATGAGTTTGCTGGGCCTCCGAGGGAACTTGTGCATCTTTCTCAAGGCTCAGGCAGCCAATGGCGTTGACCCCGGCTAGCCTTTCCTGTCACTGGAGGAGGCAGGCGGGACTTGGAATATTTCAGGAGGCTCACTGCAGGACGAGAAGGGACCCAGGGTACAGTGGGGGGACCTGGAGCCTCCCTGTGTATGTAAGTATTTTGGAGAACTCTGTATTGGTCTCCAAGAAGTTAAAAATTGACTGAACAGGGAAAATCAATTTGATGTTGTATAGCAGCCATCACAAAAGTAATCCAGTAATAGGGTGCATAATACTGAAGATCATAATGAGTAACAAAAAGTTATACTGCATCGCCAGCTTATATTTAAACAAATTTGGGTGATCTTTGGACTTCACCACCTATGATAGACTGAAGAAATGCAATAGTATTCTTTTTTTAATCCTTCAATCAAGAGATTGAATTCCTCCCCATCTGAACCTGAAATGAGCCTGACAGAAATGGTCTTGGTTATATTCTAGGGTCTAAACCTCAAGACGAATTTTAGCTTCCATTCTCATGTTCTTGCAATAATCATGCCACCTTGCAATAGTCTTCCACCAAGAGTGCAGGAAGAATATTGAATGATGACAGTCCAAGTGGAAAGTGAGGCCCAGGTGACACCCAACACAAAGTTCTAAATATGTGAATGAGGTCAAGAATAGTGGTAAAATAAAGACAGTTTTCTTTTTTTTCAAAGAGTAAAAAAGTTGGAAACTACGAAAATTCTATAAAGGTAATTAGAAGGGTGTTTGTTCTTCAGATCATGAAAATAATCTTACATGGAAACATAGAGACGCAGAAAGGATGAACAATAATAAGAATACATAAATGGGCAAAATCTAAATATTATTCTATTAAAAAATGAGAGGTAGTGCGTTGCATGAAACATTAATAAAATATGTTGAATATAAGTAGATAACCAAAGTAACGAGTTAATCATAATAAGCAAAAATGGAGGTAGTGTTTGAAGGCCATTGCGTTTTCTGTGAGAAAGAAAAGTAATTGTGTGTTGAGACATTAAGGGTTCAAGTGGAAATCATTTTCTTCATAGATAACGTATTAGACTTGATAATGTAAAGATTCATGTTGTCATCTCTAGGATAGTCACATTTGGAAGAAGCTGTAAAAGGTCTGTAACATCCAACAGAAGGAAATATTCAATACTTAAAAAAATCCTAACTTCAAAACAGGATAAGGGAAAAGATTAGTGAGGAGTAGGGGTTGAAATAAGTAGAAAACTATTAATTTGTTAGATTTAATCACATATACAATGGTGAACAAGTGAAAAGGATCTATAGGGTTCAATGAAACGTGAACATATCAGATTTACTATAAGTAAACCCAAATTTTTGCTACTTACAATAGTCATTTGAAATCTAGTAATACAAAAAAAAGCAAGTAAAATTTGAAGATGGCTATACAATGCATATCTTAAAGCTGTTGTTTTTATTAATATCAGACAAGTATGCTATGAAGTAAAAAGCATTACTGGAAGTAAAGACGCAATAATAAAAAGTTAAAAAAGAACAGCAAGATATGACCATTGTAAGTATGCGTGGAAAAGCATAGACTCAAGATACATGAAGCAAACACTGTGAGAATTAAAAAGAAACATAATCCATAGTCCTGATGGGAAATTTTTTAAAAGCACAAATCTTTCTTTTAACTTAGAAAACAAACAAAAATATAGTAGAGATATGTAAAATTGAACAATAAGATTTGCAAAATTAACCTATTTGAAGTATATAGAGTAAAGCATCCAATAACTACAGAATACATGGTCTTTTAAGGTGCTAGTGAAATTCTTTGAAATGACCCTATTTTTTTACCCCAAACTGATCCCATAAAATTTCAAGGGATTAAAATCGTATTGAATATATTCTCTGACTACATTTCCTAAGTTAAGAGATCAGTTACAAAAGTAAATCTAGAAAATGTAATGTTTGGAAATTATGAAAACTATTTAAAATAATCCATTGGATAAAAGCAAGATCACAATGGATGTTAGAAAATATTTTATCAATGTGAATATGCAATAAAATATAGAAGGCAATAGAGCCATACTTCAATGGTAATGTGTACCCTTAAATGCATGTATTTGAAAACAAGGAAACATTTCAACAGATTTTTTAAATATTCAAATTAGGGCTGGGTGTGGTGGCTCACGCCTGTAATCCCAGCACTTTGGGAGGCCGAGTCAGGTGGATCACGAGGTCAGGAGATCAAGACCATCTTGGCTAATGCGGTGAAACCCCATCTCTACTAAAAATACAAAAAATGAGCCGGGCATGGTCGTGGGCGCCTGTAGTCCCAGTTACTTGGGAGGCTGAAGCAGGTTGAACCTGGGAGGTGGAGGTTGCATTGAGCCAAGATTGTGCCACTGCATTCCAGCCTGGGCGACAGAGCGAGACTCCGTATCAAAAAAAAAATGTATTTTAATAAAACACAAGGAAAGAAAACTATGGGTCAATATCTCTGATAAACATTAATGCAAAAATCTTCAATAAAATATTTGCAAACTGAATTCAACAACATATGAAGAAAATTACACATCATGACCAAGTGGGATTGATCCCTGACATGCAAGTCTGCTTTAATATATGCAAATCAATTAAAGTGATATATAACATTAACAGAATGAAAGATGAAAACCATATGATTATCTCAGTTGATGCAGAAGAAACATTTGACAATGTTCAGCATACTTTCTTGATAAAAAATGCTTTTAATGGTTTAAGCGTAGAGGGAAAGTTTCCCAGCATAATAAGAGCCATTTACAAAAATGACACAGCTAACATTATGATTGATGGGAAACAACTAAAAACTTTTCTACTAAGGTCTGGTACAAGGCAAGGATGCCCACTCTCACTACTTATATTCAACGTAGTACTGAAGGTACTAGCAAGAGCAATCATAAAACAAATAAATAAAATAAGAAGCATCCAAATTGGAAAGGAAGAAGTAAAATTATCTCTATTACAGATAGCACGATCCTATATGTAGAAAACCTCAAAGATTTTATTAAAAATTTTTTAGAATAAATGACCAGTAAAGTTGCAGAATACAAAATCAACATACACAAATCTGTAGCAATTTTATACAAAAATAACAATGGATCTGAAAAAGCAGTTAAGGGAGTGGTCCCATTTGTGATAGTATCAAAAAGTAATGTAGGAATAAATTTAACCAAAGAGGTGAAATATTTGTACACTGAAAACTATAAGGCAGTGATGAAAGGAATTGAAGAAGACACAAAAATGGAATGAAATTTCTTGTTCATAGACCAGTAGGATGAATATTGTTAAAATTTCCATACTAAGGAAAGTAATATGCAGTTTTAATGCAGTTCCTACCAAACTTCCAATGGTATTCCTCACAGAAGCAGGAAAAACAATGCAGAAATTTATATGGAACCACTAAAAACCCTGAATAGCAATAGCAATACTGAGAAAGAAAAAGAAAGTTGGAGGCATCACAATTCCTGATTTAAAATTATATGCTATATTTCATTAATCAAAATACTATCGTACTGGCCTAAAAACAAAAACAGAAACCAATGAAACAAAATGGCCCAGAAATAAATCCAAGAGTATATCATCAGCTAATCTTCCACAAGGTCATCAAGAAGACACATGAAGAAAAGAATGTCTCTTCAATAAATGGTGCCAGGAAAACTGGATTTCCACATGCAAAAGAATTAAACTGGACCTTATCTTATACAATACAAAAAAAAACTCAATATAGATAAAAGATTTAAGATGTGTAACCATAAAACTTCTGGGGGAGAACACAGGGGGAAAGCTCTCTCACATTGGCCTTGGCAATGATTTTTTTTTTTAATTTCACAGCAAAAGCCTAGGCTACAAAAGCAAAATTAAATAAATGATTCCACATGAGACTGAAAAAATTCTGGACAGCAAAGGAAATGATCAGCAAATAAAAGGGTAAACTATGGACTGGAAAAAATTGTAAACTACATATCTGATATAGGGTTAATATCTAAAACTTATGAAGAACTCATACCACTTAATAGCAGAAAAAGAACCTGGTTTAAAAAAGAGCAAAGGCCCTGGATAGACATTTCTTCAATGAAAAATACAACAATGGCCAGCAAATGTATGAAAAGGTGCTCAACATCACTAATCAGCAGGAAAATGAAAATTAAAACTATTATGAGACATTATTTCACACTTATTATGATGACTTTTATCTAATAGACAAGAGATAAATATTGGTGAGGTTTTGGATAAAAGAGAACCTTAGCATACTGTTGGTGGGAATGCAGATTGGTACATCCATAATGTAAAAGTATGGCAGTTTCTTAACAAATTAAAAATAGAATTACCACACAGCTCAGCAATTCCTCTTCTGGGTATATACCCAAAGGAGGTGTAATCACCACCTCCTAAAAATATGTTCATTGCAGCATTATTCATAGTAGCCAAACATGGAAACAACCTAAATGTCTACACAGACAAATGAATAAAGTGTGAGATATAGATATATATAATGGAATATTATTCAGTCATTAAAAAGAATAAAATCCTGCCATTTGCCACAACATGGATGAACCTGTAGGACATTACACTAAGCGAAATAAACCACAGAAAGAAAAACATTGCATTTTCTCACATATTTGTGGAATCCAAAACAAAGTCAATTAAACAAAGATGGAAAATAAAACCATGCTTACTATGGGCTAGAGGTGGAGAAGAAAATGGGAAGATGCAAGACAAAGAATAAAAGTGGCAAACGTAGGATGAACAAGTCTGTATATCTAATGTACAACATGAGGACTATAGTTAATAACATTGGTCTGTATTAGGGATTTACTCTTGTCACAAAAAGGAACTATGTGAGTGAGATGATCTGCTTCAGTATAGTAAACATTTTAATATCTATATGTATCCCATAACATCATGTGGTAAACTTCGAATCTATACAATAAAATTTATTTTTTAAAGTAAATTTTCAGGAAAAAATTCAAGAAATTGTTTGCAGGATTTTCTCTCTTTAAAATCAGAATTTTGTCCCCCTCAAAATGAGCTAGTACTTTTAACATTTATTATATGCTAAGGAGCTAATATAAATTAGCTTAATCAATCTTCAAAATAGTTGCAGTAAGTAGGAACTTTTATTTTGTACATTTGGAAATATGAAATTAAGTTTTTAAAGATAGCAAATTCTATTGTTATTAAAAGTTGTTAAGAGGGGCCTTGAATCAATGCTGTTGTCTCTAAAACCCACACACTTAGTGTTATTTTATGTTTTTCCATTTTCAACTATTTAACAGTAAAAGTGTGTAGTTGTTTAATCATCTAATATCTGTACTGTACTGTATTACCAGCATTATGAGAGAAGAGCACAAATATAATCCCAATACCCAAAACACTGTCTGCCAAATACTTGAATTTAGATGAATATTGAATAACTTGGTCTTTGAAAGATTAAACATGTAAGAGCTGCTCAATGATTCCAGACAATATTACAAAAACCATGGGTTCACAAGTCACCAAATACTTGATATGTGTTCACCCAATTATATATTTTTCAAATTCTGTTTTTCTAATTAATCAAAATATATAGTGTATTATGATTGTATGACTTACTTAAAATTGATTATGACTCCATAATTTCAATGCGTGTATTATTACCTCTATTAATAATTACAGATTGTATCATGTTTATTGTGTAAGCCTAGGAAGAAAAGGGCAGAGCAGAATTAAATTATATAAATTCAACATTTGTTCAAAGTGAAAACTAAAGGTAAAACTGCTTATACTGCAAAAGGAATTTTCACATTAATTGTAGTAGAGAAAAATGATGTAAAGTATTTAGCTACCATAAGGATCTCATAAGTTACATATTTTAAATTCAAAACTATTGGTACCACATTCATTCATATCAAATTCATATTTAATGTGCTCATTAGGAAAACAACATCAATGGTAACATTAAAAAAGTGTTGTTAATTTTAATTGTATTAATTTCTTAGTTTACAATTTATTATAAACTACTGTGTCTCTATAATCTCTAAAGATATAAACAAAATTAGTTAAAATAACTTTATCCAGTAAATATTTTCCAGAGTCCACCTGTAACTTTTTAAGAAATACTTATCTAAAATGCAATAATTTGGAAGTCAAATGACATATTTGCCAAACAAAATTGATTTTTCACTTCAGACTTTCCCACCTTCCTCCCTTCAACCTCCAGAATCACCCAAAGCTCCTAGATTGTAATGACTGTCTGAGCTGTTGGAATCAGGAAGAGGAGCCCCGTGACACATCAGTCCTGCTGGACCATTTGTGAGGCTGGCTGTGGACCTGGTGACCTATGCCTCCAGGGACAGTCCACATCCCAGTTGTCTCCAACACAGGCTGGACAGGGTCGAGGTAGCTTCCTTTTGCTTCCTGGGCAATCCTTCTTAATGCCAGTGCATTCCAGCCTGGGGTTCAGAGGGAGACTGTCTCAAAACAACAAAAACCAACCAAACAAAAAAAACTTCTAATTAAACTCAATGAAAATATAGGAAAGACTTAAGAAAATAAGGAATTAATGTAGAGGACAAAAATACAAGAAACAAGATCAGCAAAGTTATGAGTTGATTCAAAAGAATCAAAAGTCTGATAAAATTGAAAAATTGCAAAATGAGAGACAGAGAGAATGCAGTAATGTCCATACCTACAGTCAATACCAAGACTGAAAAAGAGGACATCATATTGGAGACCCACAGAAATAAAAAAATTTGTGAAAGGCTATTATGAACCATGTTATGACAAATAAACCTAAAAATCCAAAATGGATAATTTTGTATTTATATGTGTATTTGTCATAACATGGTAATTTGAATAACATTGTCATTTGATTTTTGATATTTTGAATTAATTTTAAATTTCCTGAAAAATAAACATCAAACTTGATTTAAAAATAAATAAAAAAATCTGAAGAATTTGTAATAAAGAAATTGATCACAACCTCAAACAAAAATTACACCATTACTGAAATAAATAAAACATGGAAATAAATAATGGCATCACAATGGTTGTCATATAATCATTATTTAGGAACACCACTTGCTGTTTCTACTATCACTTGATCAGCAGAAAAAGGCCCCATTTCACAGAGGTATTGGGATAAGTATATATCGTTTGTGAATATCTGCAATCCAGATAGCCAAACTATTTCCAACATTAGTAGGCTATGTAAATCTTATTTGTGATCTAATTGAATTCTAGCTGTGATTCCTTACTCTAATGTATTGTTAACTTTGACAGAGAATATGCACAAATCAAAACTGGTAAGTTTTTTTACCTCTGATTTTCAAATTTGTATCTCTCTTCTGAGATAATAAACACCAAATGGCCAATTCTTTCCGAGGGGAGGAGAGAGAATGAATTACTAGCTAATGACAAAAGTATCCTCTTCTATAGGTAGGTTTTCAAGATGTAACTAAGAGAGGAAAACAAGTACCAAATAATGCTTGTGAATGGTAACAAAGAGAAGTCCTCAACATTAGGGGTCCCCAGCCCCGGGGCCACAGACCGTACTGGTCTCTGACCCTTTGGGAAACAGGCCGCACAGCAGGACCCGTGGTGGGCAAGTGAGCAAAGCTTCGTCTGCCTTTACAGCCACTCCCATCACTTGCATTGCCGCCTCTTGTGAGATCAGATTCTCATAGGGGCACAAACCGTACATGCAAGGATCTAGATTGAGCTCCGTATGAGAATTTAATGCCTGATGATCTGTTACCGTCTTCCATCACCCCCAGATAGGACCATCTAGTTGAGGGAAAATAAGCTCAGGGATCCCACTGATTCTACGTTAGTTGAATGAGTTGTAAAATTATTTCATTATATATTACAATGTAATAATAATAGAAATAACGTGCACATTAAGTGTAGACCATTCCCCTTCCCACCCCAGTCTATGGAAAAATTGTCTTCCAGGAAAATGGTCCCTGATGCCAATAAGTTTGGGAACCACTGATCTACGCTATTAAAGCAAATAGAAGACATATGCCAAATTATTCATATTAAGAATTAGCAAAACCACAAACAAACGACAATGAATCACACATAGTCTAGCATAATAAAAGAAAAATGAAACGAAGCATATAAGCTGCAAAATAACAGCCTGGAAAGAAAATAAAATCTATGGAGGATAAATTCATTGCCTCACAATATAGAAAAGGTAATAAAAAACAAAAGTTCAATAAAATAATGGTTTAAATAGAAGAGGTTATAACTGAGGAATTCAATAAAAATTGATATGCATTGTAATATTGCAATGTTGTTATGTTAAGGAACCAATATTGGAACTAGTAAATAATGTAAGTTACAGAATTAATTACGAACAGTTAAAAATTGAGTTATTGACATTAAAATAGATGTTGAGGTGAATTGCAATCCATTCAGAGAAAAATAGACATAAGATAAAAGATAATTACAGATTTCAGAAGTCAATATATAATGACTTATGAGAAAATTGGCACCCTCATATTCTCATATATTATTGGTGGACCATATTTTGGTACACTTTCTTTGGAGGGTAATTTGGTAATACTTATCAGATAAGAATTATTATATTCTTTGATAAAGACATTTACACTACTAAGACTTTAGCCAACCTATGCAAAAATATATTTATACAAATATATTTATTGCGACATAAAGAACTGGTTAAACAAAACATAGAATCCCTATACAGTTCTATAAAATACTACATAGTAATTTTAAAAAGGTATGTAGGCATACTTTTACATACTGACATGGAATAATCAGATAAATATTAAGTGAAAACATATATTGCCATATATGTAAAAATAGGTATGTATATGTGTCTGTTGTTGTTTCATAAGTACAAAAATAGAAAATATTTGGAAATATACCAAAGAACTTGCTGTCATTTTTTTTTCTTTTTCGGAGAAAATCTGACGGTCAAAACAGTTTCAGAAGGAAAATGGCTTGTCACTGTAATCTTTTTGTTACTTTAGGGATATATTTTTCTTTTTCAAGTGAGGTTTTTTCCTACCTTATTACTAGTTTTGGAAGGTATTTCAAATTATTTTAATGAAATTGAATATCCAATTAATAGAACTGAAAAAATATTTTGAAATATTTAACAGAAAAATATTTCTCTGAATTAAGGAAAACTTTAAGATGCAGATTAGCCTGACATTCTGTACTGGGGAAAACTTTATATTGAATGACTTATTTAACTTGGTTATATTACTGAATTCCAATATCATGGAGTGCTTCAGGCATCCAAGCAAAAAGTGGAAATTACAAACCAGAGGTCATAACCCAGCCTGCCATTAGATTTAATGATAAAATTCGAAGTCTAGCCAAATCAAATTCATTAAAGATTTAACTCAAAGCTGCCAGGCAAGAAAGCTTTATTTGTGATAACAAAATTAGAGCTCTAAAACTTCTTTAAATTCTCATAATATACCTATTTGGTAGAGCATTATTTCTATCTTACTTTCAGTACTTTAAAGCAGAGTTCATACTGGCTTCAGATTTGTATATTATGTGATTTGTAGCATCTAGTAGTCAAGTATATTTTAAATAAATTTATGAGCCATCTTAATTTCTTACAACTTTTTATTTGGAATTGCTAGTCGAGCAGCGAAAACCTTGTGGATTTGAATGTGATCTTTAGCTGTTTATTTTAGCAACAGTTTTTAATGCAAAGTTGGAGGCCCTAAGAAGAGATGAGGTCTTTTACTGATAGAAAACATTTTCTTTTTAAGAAATTCACACACTTGAATCTTCCTACTAATTTATAGTTCTGTGACTTGGAAAATTTTGGCTATATTTGTTAATTATACATATGGAAGAGAGCAATGAGTATACATACAGTAGTTGCAAACAATACAGGAAAATGAGATAATTATAGTTTGTTATGCAGATTTCTAAATCTTTTTGTACTAATCAAGCCATAAAATTATTGCATCTTCTACAAAAGTCTGCTCAGGAAAGAAGCTACATTATATAAAATAGATTCCATTAGATGTACAAATAGGGGGAAAAAGCTAAAATTAAGACTTTGAGCTTTTAAAAATCCTAGTGTAATAATTCACAATATGTTAAAAAAATATGAAATTTAGTACTTTGGCATGTGTTTAGTTTCATTCAAATGGACTGAAATACCATGACCGCTTTATTTGCATATGCACATTGTACTTACCAAAAATATAGCCCTATAGTATCAAAAAGATTACAGTGACAAGTCATTTTCCTTCTGAAATTGTTTTGACTTTCAGATTTTCTCTGAAAAAGAAAAAAAAAATGTGCCTTTTCCCCTCTATGGTGAAAAACAGCATAAATCCGAATCCATATTTAGTTCTGAATGACATACTTGAGGTTCTAAAGTCTAGTTGTGGTTCTGAACCTTTCCCTTTTTGTACTTTTCATAAAAGATTGTAAATTTCATAATTTTAGTGAAGTTTATCCTGTAATTTTCAGAAAAAATGTCAGTCTTAATCAATGACTTAAGGAATAGCTTTAATAGTATTTTGGAATTGTATAATCCCCATATATGATTTGCTGTTTTTTCTAACCACTGGACATCTATTCACCAAGAATCTCAGGCTTTGTCAAATATTTTTTATTAGTATAAATAGACTTCAGGTTTTGAATCCTAAAAATTTTATCTTATGGAGCCGATATTGTAGAAGGTAGAGTTTTCTAAATATGTTCCAGAAAGGGAAACATTTTTATTTAGTAATTTGTATAGCCACGTTTATTCAGTAGGAAATAAAAGAGAAGGCTTTGCTTTCATTTATTACATTTCTGACTCATTATTGCTTTGTGCAGGTCCGAGGCTCTGACCTATGCTATCTTTGTACTGACCAAAGAGCTTCCTTTAACATTTCTTATAGGGTAACTGAGTTTGGCAATAAATTCCTTCTCAGTTATTGTTTGCCTGAGAAACTCTATATTTTTGTTGTTGTTGTTTTGAGACGGAGTTTCGCCTGCTGGAATGCAAAGGCATGGTCTCGGCTCACTGCAACCTCCACCTCCTCGGTTCAAGCAATTCTCCAGCCTCAGCCTCCCAGTAGCTGGGACTACAGGCACCTGCCACCACGCCTGGCTATTTTTTTTTATTTTTTATTTTTATTTTTAGTAGAGATGGGGTTTTGCCATGTTGGCCAGGCTGGTCTCCAACTCCTGACCTCGGGTGATCCACCCACCTCAGCCTCCCAAAGTTCTGGGATTACAGGC
The DNA here is from genome assembly GCF_029289425.2 of Pan paniscus. Lineage (NCBI taxonomy): Eukaryota > Metazoa > Chordata > Mammalia > Primates > Hominidae > Pan > Pan paniscus. Next base: position 172,878,786 of record NC_073252.2, on the reverse strand, counting down.
GTGAGCCATCGCACCTGGCTTTTTTCCTCTTTTGAAGGATTTTTTTGCTGTTTCTAACATTCCAACAGGTTTTTTTTTTTCATTATCTTCATTATTTTATGGCTTATGTTGTTTCTGATGAAAAGTCTGCTGTAATTCTTATTATTTTGCCTCTGTCTGCACACTGCCACCACGATCGCCTAGCTGCCTTCAAGATTTTTTCTTTGTTTTTGATTTTGCACATGCTGTTTTTAGAGACTGGGATTTGTAATTTTTCTTCTTTGATATTCTCTGAGATTCTTGGACTTGCCTATACCATGTAGGCCTCAGTGTTCTCCCTAGAGATTACACTCTTTATTCTACAAGGGAGATAGAGGATGTAAGCAGATTTCAGTAGTGGTTGATGTTTTCCTGAAGCCAGCACAATGTCTCTGATCCTCTCCAGGAAAACCTGATGGATTTCCCAGAGGAAAAGCCGGAAAACGAGTAGGAATCCAAATATCAATGTTCCTCTGTAGACATCCTACTTTCATGGTAGTCTACATTCATCCTTCAACAATGCATTCAAATTTCCAGTTTCATTTATCTGTTGGCTTCTATAAGGTCTGGTGGCATCTTCCCCAGGAAAATAAATGCTTGGAATCTGGTTTAATCTGCAGGTATGGGACTCTCTGTTTCGCGTTTTCAGGTTGGTTGCTTGCCTTATGACCTCAATTCTTGTATGGAGTCAAGAAAATTTGTTACCTTGGAACATACTCACCAATTTTTTTGCTGGCTGGGAGATAATGTTAGCCAGATATCTACATTTCTAAGCTGAAATAAGTAGTTCAAAGATAATAAGTGCAGAGATCAATCAACAATAAAAATGCTAACATTCATTGGAAAATAAAAACACAAACAAAAGCATAGTATAATGTAATCTAAGATAAGGTCCTCTAAATTCACGTGTATATACTGTGGTTGGAGCTTGTCAAACCTGCGGTTCTGTGAATTGAATATTGTCATTGCAGTTTGTCAGGTGTATGTTCAGTAATAGAAGAGAAGAGGACAGTATCCTTTTTGAAGTGTAAGCTTGGGAAACAATGGCAAAGTGTGAAGAATGTAGTCATTAGGGTCAAGGTAGGAAGAAAGAACAATAACAAGATGCTTTGTAGAGGACAGTTTGACAGTTTGAAAGGGTTCGAGAAGCCTATCCATCTAGCAGAGAACCCTGAAGAAAAGGTGAGAGATTTCATACAGATTTTATACACTTCTCTCTCCTTACCATTTCACAAAATTGATTTTTTATTTAGAGAAAGCTTTCATCTGATCAGGAATATTTTGGTTGTAGTTGGTATGATATAGTATTACTATGTATTTCTCCTTATGATACTTCTTATTAGACTTGCTAATGTGATTAAATATGGCACTGCAAGGTTTTTATGTGCCAACCAGGCTATTGTGGCATTGAATGACATTGGATTAATAACCTTGGTTACCTTAAACATTTTTAGGTAAAAGTATTTCTACTTTCAGTCGTGTTTCCTTAGAGTAAAAAGAAGGGGAAAAAATAACATTTCCATCAGTTCCATCATGTCTTGGCCAGAATACTTCTTGGACTAGTCTTTGACCTACTGAAGAATCCTAACTATTCTGCTGGACACATGTCCATTTTAGGAAGTATTGATTAGCTGCAAAGATAGGAATTAAGAAATTAAGAATAAAACCATAATGACTTGAAATCTTGTGTGGGCAGGAAAGGAGTGCATTAGATGGTTATAAGTAAATTCTAGTTTTTGTTTTTTTTTTTTTTTGGTTTTTTTTTTTGCTTTTTGCTTTTTGAGATCATCTCACTCACTGTGTTACCCAGGCTGGAGCAAAGTTGTACTGCCATACCTGTCTGCAGCCTTGTCCTCCTGGGCTCAAGCAATCCTCTGGCCTCAGCCTCCTTGGTAGCTAGCACTACAGGTGTGTCACCATGCCTGGCTAATTAAAAAAAAAATTGTAGCGACAGTGTCTCACTATGTTGTCAAGGCTAGTCTCAAACTTCTGGCCCCAAGTAATCCTCCTGCCTCGGCCTTCCAAAGCTCTGGGATTACAGGGGTAAGCTACTGCCCCCAGTCTGTAGTTTCAGTGTTTAAGTAGACTAATCCTGCTGTTGTTACTAAATTAAAACTAAAACCCCAACCTATGCATTAAATCTGCAGAGGAGCTTTACTTTCTTCTCTGCCTTTGTGATACATCTGGGGTATCCATGTAGTAGATCAGTAGTTCTGGAAAGAACAAGATTTCAAATAAAAAGTTTCATCAGTTTCAGATAACATTACTTGGGAAAAATAAGGGAGTGGGGAGAGGTTTATGTTCAGATAATTTCCAGCAACTCTGTAATCATACTGAACAAGTGTTTTTTCTTTGGGGATTATCAGGGCTTTTAAAATACGGATGGTCATAGTCAAGGTTAAATGTAAGAAATATTAAACATTAAATATAAGAAGCTATATGTTTCGGCCAGGCGTTGTGGTTCACACCTGTAATCCCAGCACTTTGGGAGGCTAAGGTGGGTGGATCACTTGAGGTCAGGGGTTCAAGACCAGCCTGGCCAACATGGTGAAACCCCGTCTCTACTAAAAATACAAAAATTAGCTGGGCATGGTGGCACAGACCTGTAGTCCCAGCTACTCGGGAGGCTGAGGCAGGAGAATCGCTTGAACCCAGGAAGCAAAGGTTGCAGTGAGCCAAGATTGAGTCATTGCACTCCAGCCTGGGTGTCGCAGCGAGACTCCATCTCAAAAAAAAAAAAAAAAAAGAAGCTATATGTTTCATGAGCAAAATATGTTTTTCTCTTACTACCTTTGGCTATTTAAAGGTCGTTTACAGATATAGAAATCAACACTTTAATGCACCTGTAAAATACCTTGTTTCTCATTTCCTTCCTTATACTAATAATGACCTAAGGTAATGTGTTCTGCATAAATATAGAGAAAAAAGAAGGATGTGGATTTAATTCTGTGCAACATACTGATGGTATATTTTGAGATATTGGCTATTGAAAATTATGGGATTTTTCTGCTTCATACTCCAGAATAATTGAGGATTTTATTATCTGGAGAAGATCTTCTTATTTAAATCTGGAGAAAATTGATTTTTTGCATTAGATGTCAAACTGTATTAGTGTTAAAAAAAAAAATACCCGATCATTCGTTACTACCCATTTCTAGAAGATAAAATTTTTATAAGGGATGATCTTTTGCTCCCTCTCTGTTTATAGTTACGAGTAGTCCAGCATAGATTGTGGGCTGTGATTCTGGAAAGCAAAGGACACAATTTGAAGCATCTCAGGATAGTTCTCACAGTCTTGGAGTGATTGCGGCTGGTATAATAAGAGTCATGTGCCCTGACAAAAATTATCTCAGAGATGGAGAGGGGTCTAGTGTCATTACTGAGAGGGGGTCATCTTTGGTATCTGTCCCCCGTAATGGTTTAAGTAGGGAATATCAAATGGGGTGAAAGGGATACTCTTCGACAAAAGTGGAGTATGGGTGGCACTGGGCAAGGAAAATATTCATAATGTAATAAAGCAACTTTGATAAAACATGGAAACAATGAGAAAAACATAGAAAACATTTGGAAATTTTAATTGTACGTAATACCTGTTTGAACTTTTATCTATTTGATTCTTTTCTCTTGTCTTTTAAGAAATGTTTTCTGAGTGGAAGTTGAAAATTCGACAGACAGGATTTTAATGAGAAATCAAAATATACCTGTTGTTGCATTCCTCAGCAAATTATTAAATCAGTTAAATTCAATGTTAGTATCTTCCTTTCTTGAGGACCTCATTGCTTTACTTAGCATTGCTGAAAAAAACTCTAGCAATTTGATGTATTTTTCCTTGGAAATTTATAATATCAAAGTTATATCATAATTTAATATTACAATAAATTGTTATCTTCGCTTTTCCAAGTATATGCTACAATATTGTTACATCAAACTCAAATAATAGATACTTAGAGAACAGCATCTAATAATTTTTACTGTTTTAACATACAAAATGCGAACAAGAAAGGGACAAGAATATTCTGCCTGAAATATCTGCCTTTTTATACCTGAGCAATTACTATACATCAAATTTGAAAATAATTTTACCAATGTAGAGCTTATATTCAGAAAGTCAGATATTATACTTTTAAGAAATCTATTAAAGCTAATATATGCTTCACTGATATTCAACGTTAACTGGTTATATTTTGGATAAATAATTTTGACAAACATATTAATTGGTATTTAAGTTCAGTAGTTTGATTTTTTAATACTATTCCACAATTGAGTTATATGCATTCACAAATAATTAAGCTACATCTAAATTTCTTCCTCAATATTTTCCATTATGTTACTTTGTAGTCTGTAAATACTATGATAAATGTTGTAAAGAAAACAGTCAGTAATGAAGTTGAGCATTGGAATGAACCTTGGCTCTTCCACATAATTACGTGTACTTTTCACATATTCACCTGGGTTCCTCAGATGTAGTTTTCTATTTAAAATTTAAGTAATATCTATCTCAAAATGACTTCAGAAGATTAACTTAAATAATATATTTTAAGCACCAAAATAAGAGTTTGGTACATAGGCACAAAAAAATTTTATTTTCTTTCCTTCAAATTTATTATTGAATATTAAACTATAATACTAAGAGACATTGTCTATTTTTGCCTTCATATTCCCATTTACCTTTCACTCCTTCATTTATTTATTCCACAATTTTTTAACACTACATGAAGCTCTGGGCATAGAATAACGAATGATAAATACAAATGTAAGCCTTTGGCAGGTCAGCTTGTGATTAAAAAAATAAGGACAAAACAACCCAGCTGTGAAGGGGATAGCTGGGGGAGAGAAGGAAGGCAGTAAACAAATGCCAAGGATTTGAGGCAGTAAAATCAATTGGAGATGCCAAGAGTGCTAGCATAGCTAGAGTGAATGAGTGGAAAGAGTGTCTAATAGGAAAGCAGCTATATGGGGCTGTGTCATCTGAGGCCCATAATCATTTACTCAACAAATTCTTACTTGGTACCTAATGCTGTATTTGTTAGACGTTGAATTAGGGGCTTTGAAAACATTTGTGTTCTCATTAGGTGTAAAATTATGACATGGAAACTCATAGAAAACATAAGTGTTTTGATAGAGGAATTAAAGAATTCAAGGGAAGTTATATATATATGAAGGAACTGGAAGAATATTTCATGAATCGAAAGAGCAAATTAAGTTGAGACTCAAAGAAACAATGGGGGTTCTGCTGGTGACTTGACTGAAAGAAGGGCTGTAGAAAGGGTCAAAGTAAAAAGGAACCCCATTTATGAAATCAAGCTCCTATTGAACTGAAAAAATTATTTCTACTTGAGCACAGAGGTCATTTTCAGGCACGTTTTTACTTAGTGATGCAATCTACAATGCTTTCATAAATAAATATTTGGAAATCATTTGTTCCTACTATCCTTTTTACAGTATGAAGTTCTTTTCTTCAGAGATTCTGTCACCCTGATACTTAATGTCAGGTTTATTTCATGGTACTTTGATGAACTTACTGTCTGGTCATAAATGCTTAGATATGTAAGCTGCTGTCTGCCGAGTTTTGATACGGGAAATGTGTATATAATTTCAGGTTGCAGCCTTTTCCCTGAATATAAAACTGATTTATGTCTTAGAGGCAGGCTTTGATCAGTTTTGCTATCCTTACTGAAAGGCAGTCTTTAAGGACATTAGCAAGAAATGTTCTACTGCTCTATATGTCATATGGCCGGACACTTTTATGAAGGGATTTTTTCTCTGCACATCTCATATTCACATGATACCAAAACAATTATTCGACACTCATAAATAACCCTAGAGGATGTATTCCCTCAGCACTCAGATTATGACACCAGGATCCCTAAGCAGCCACCAAATGGGACAGATGACACAATAGAGAAATGTGTAAGATGTAATTTCTTTTGGCATGAACTTTGACCAGTGGGAAATAGAAGCCAGGAGGAAACTAGGAAGATTAATTTTCTCTCCTGCCTCTGTGTTTATTCCTTCTTCTTCCCTATTTATCCTTCTCTTTCATCTCAATCTGACCAGACTGGCTTACGGTTGCATTTGTCACCCATTATTGTATATCCAGAACTTCAAATATTGTTTAATAAACAATTGTTGAATAAATAAATGAGTGAAAGATGGATGGGAATATGCAGGCAAAAAGATAAGAGATTTATCTTATGAGTATACTTTAATATGTAGTAATATATTTGAGGAAAATGAAATGTGTCTATGGGCTGGGTGTGGTGGCTCATGCCTGTAATCCCAGCATTTTGGGAGTCCAGGGTGGACGGATCACCAAGTCAGGAGATCGAGACCATCCTGACTAACATGGTGAAACCCCGTCTCTACTAAAAATAACAACAACAAAAAAAATTAGCCAGTCGTGGTGGCGGGTGCCTGTAGTCCCAGCTACTTGGGAGGCTGAGGCAGGAGAATGGCGTGAACCCAGGAGGCGGAGCTTGCAGTGAGCCGAGATCGCGTCACTGTACTCCAGCCTGGGCGACAGAGTGAGACTCCATCTCAAAAAAAAAAAGTCTACGTACATAGGATTTAGTTGGAGAAATCATGGACCCTAGAATAGATTCTCCATGCAGTCTATTCCAAAATTTCCTTTATGGCTGAGTAGTTAAACCAGTCAAGCAACTTCCTGTGTTTTCTTGTGGCTCATTGTGAAACACAGTAATCTATCCCAGGTATTTTGTGAGGTATCATTTCTTGTCTTACGTGCTTATTCACTCACTCTCACTGCTCTCAGGTTGTACTTCTTATAATGAGAATCAACAATTAATTCTCATCTCAGGCTTTTTATTTTTGGTAACTCAGGCTATGAACATTTGTAGTACAGGTGGTCCTCAAAAGAAAACATTCAGGATAGAATTTTTTACTTTTACTTTCCAGCTGTCTGAATATAATAGATGCCCCATCATTAGTATGCTATAGCATTACAAATTATTTAAGCTTTCCCTTGTGGCTAATTTTGATGAGGTATATATGGAAGAAAGGGTATTAGGAGATTAAATAACTTCAGCAATGAAGTGTTATGAAAGCAGTATAACTTTAAGGAAGCTGTAAAAGAAGAATAGACTCAGAGCTTTTGGCCGACTCTCAAAACCAGAATACCTTTATTGTACATTTAGGGAAGAACTTTATTTTCCTCGCTATGAAGCTGTGCCTATGATCTAATTTCAAGGTGGCAGAAATATAAAGGACACTAACTTACCAACTTTGTCAACTCTCTCATGTAAAAGTCAAGGACCGTGTTGCCTATGTAAAAGTTAGGGATAAGTGGACCTTGGACCCACAGGAGAGGAGCATTGGCTAGAGCCTGAAAGTCTCAAACACTCTAATTCGCCTGCATCCTACTATCTGGTAGAAACATTATAGTAAGAGGATTCAATTTGTGGTGTTGGCCAATCATGGTGTTTTTAGGGTAAAGCAAGTAACCTCTTATTTGCTAAAAGAACCCCCCTCCCAATCTGTGGATACCATGTAATATCCTCATATGGGGAAGTACCTCACAAAGTGATGCTTTTTTTCCTCAAAAATCACCCACATAACACCAGCTTGATAACAGAATAGGCAAGTACAATGTGGAAGTACAAGTGCTGATCTGGAAAACAATAGTCTACATGTCAGAGAAACTGTAAGACTTGGCTAATATATACTGGTAAAATTTGGAAATATGCAGATTTATATATTTCAATGAATTAGGCTAAAGTGATGTAAGGCTGGAAGAGGAAAATTGATAGACATGAAGTTATGTTCTTTATGAAAAGATTCAATGTTTTGGCAAGTACTATTAAAGTTGGCCTTAATAATCTTTCGGTGTTAGAAAAAAAATTTATTGGAAGGCCGTTAAGGTGAGATGGCTCCTGGGTGTTACATTTCTACATAAGCAAACTGAAGCAAAATGTAAAGAGTAAGATGAACCTAGAGATTTTACCAATTAGAAACCAAAAACACTACTTTAACTAGGGCCTTTCTCCTGTAACCAATTGAATATATTTTCTTTTTATAAGGTGTTCCGCAAACACCTTATAAAAGTTTCTGTCTCACATGAACCCTTCACCCAAATGGAGCACTGAGCTGGTATTGCCTAATTCATGAGTCACTGTCTGCTAAAATAAACTTTAAAAATGTTAATGTGACTAAGTTTATTTTTTAATACCACAATAGTTCCTTGAAATCTAGATTCAGAGATGATGTACATAATGAAGCAAGTATCCTGGAACTTCCTTGGCATAGTCTTTTAAAGGTTGATGGAAATACTGGGGTGGATTTTTACTACCTGGCTATTTTTCTTAGAAGTGAGCCCAGAGGACACTTTCTATTTTAGTGCAATAAGAAATCCTGCATTGAGATTTCGATTGATTTTACGGGATGCTTCCATAGAAATGGATGCCAAATATCAAGTGAATAATATGGATTATTTGATCACAGAATAGTAGGAGAAATGTGGCAGAATTTTATTTTCAGAAGCATACTAGACATTATTACAATAGGCAGAAAAGCTGGATTGGCTTTCAAGATTCCATTATTTGCAGGAATTTTTGGTGTTGGCTAATCGTGGTGTTTTTAGGGTAAAGCAAGTAACCAGTCACCTAGGATATTTCTTAACTTTATAAAATAAGAAAATATCAACATCAGTGAGAAAAGGCCTGATAGCAGCTTCCATTGTGCAGAATCATTGCCCCTCATCTAAATTTGCAAATCTAAGCTAGTTTGCTAATCCAGAGTACATTGAAGAGGAAGCTGGAACACCTTAAGGAAAGATCTTGAAATGTCACCACACATATATGCAGTAAGTATTTTAAACTGTTCCCAAGGAGACACATAGTCCTTCAGATGGATAAATATGGACTTACAAGGAGAATTACATAGAACTGACACATTTTCCAGAACACAAAATGCTACTGTAGTTCTCTGTCTTATTCAGAATTTACAGAAGCCAGGTGGTAAATGTAGTGTTTATTTGAGTTCATTTTATAGTGCATCCGGTGCATCTGGAGACTTTACCCTATGTTTTTTTTTTTTTCTGTTTCCAAATGTACAATTAGGATAAATATCATTAGCAGTTGATATAAAACCACATTTATTCTTGACCTGAATAGAGCCATTATAGTAAGAGGATTCAAGTGCAGGCTCCTTAAACTGTGCCTCTGCCCCTATATAATCAAGTGAGTAAATAAGGAAAAATACCGACATCCTGAAAAAAAATTCTGGGATTAACACCCTCAGTCAAAGTGTTTGAAAATTAAGGGATAATAGTGCTATCACATTTCTATTCAGTTCAGCTCCCCAGCTTCTGCAAAAAAAAATGTGGATCATGGTAGGAAATGGTGGACTACCATAAAATTATCAGGTGGTGATATCAGTCACAATTGCTTTACTTAGATATACGGTTGACCTTTGAACAACACAGGTTTGAACTGTGCTTCACTTAAATATGGATTTTTGCAGTAAATATATTGGAAAAATTTTGGAAATGTGAGGTAGCTCGAAAAATCTTGCAGATAAACCATGTAGCATAGACATATTGAAACAATTAAGAAAAAGTTATGTCATAAATATATAAAATACATGTAGGTAATATTTTATCATTTACTATCATAAAATTTACATATCTTATTATAAAAAGTTACAATTTATCAAAACTTTTGCACCCAAATGCCCTACATGGTGTCATTCACAACTGAGATAAATGTAAACAAATGTAAAGATACAGTATTAAATCATGACTGAATGTACCTACTGTAGTACATACTGTACTATAATCATTTTGTAGCCACATCCTGTAGCTATTGTGATGAGCTCCTGTTGGGAATATCTGCTAAAAACACCATGTGACTCTTAAGTATCTCCCTGTTAGCAGTTCATCTTTCCAGTAAATTGCTCATCATAGTAAAAAGTGATTTCTTGAGATTCTCAAGTATTTTTATCGTGTTTGGTGCAATACTGTAAAGCTTGCCGAACACGGTGGGACCTATATGAAATGCCACTAGGTGATGCTGGAAGTGCTCCCAAGAAACAGAGATAAGTCATGACATTACAAGAAAAAAATTGAATTGCTTGATATGTATCATAGATTGATGTGTCTGCAGCTGTAGTTGCCTGCCATTTCAGACAGATGATTCATCTTGAAACAGACAATGTAAACATATGGTATTGATAAATATAGTACAGTACTGTGAGTGTATTTTCACTTTCTTATAATTTTTATAATATCACTTTGTTTAGCTTAAAACGGTAGTTCATTTTCTGTTCATGTGTGAATTTACTTAGGATAATGGCTTCAGGCTGCATCCATGTTGTTGCAAAGGACATGATTTCATTCATTTTTATGTCTATGTAGTATTCTGTGGTGTGTATGTACCACATTTCTTTTATCCAGTCTGCTGTCAGTGGGCACCTAAGTTGATTCCATGTCATTACTATTGTGAATAGTGCTGAAGTGAACATATGAGTGCATGTGCCTTTTTGGCAGAATGATTTATTTTTCTTTGGGTATATAACAGTAATGGGATTGCTGGGTCGAATGATAGTTTTTTATTAAGTTCTTTTAGAAATCTCCAAACTGTTTTTCACAGTGGCTGAACTAATTTATATTCCCACCACTGGTTTGTAAGCTTTCCCTTTTCTCTGCAGCCTTGACTTTTTAATAATAGCCATTCTGACTGGTGTGAAATTAGCATCTCATTGTGGTTTTGATTTTCATTTCCCTGATGATTAGTATGATGAACATTTTTTCATGTTTGCTGGCTGTTTATATGCCTTCTTTTGATAAGTGTCTGTTCATGTCCTTTGCCCATTTTTAATGGGGTTGTTTTTGCTTATTGATTTGTTTAAATTCCCTGTAGATTGTTTATCAGACCTTTATTGGATGCATCATTTGTGATTATTTCTCCCATTCTGTAGGTTGTCTGTTTACCCTATTGATGGTTTCTTTAGCTGTGCCAAAGCTCCTTAGTTTAATGAGATCTCACTTGTCAATTTTTTATTTTTGTTACATTTGCTTTTTGGGACTTAGCCAAAAATTTCTTGCAAAGGCTGATGTTGAGAAGGTTATATGCTATGTTTCTTTCTAGAATTTTTATAGTTTGATGTCTTACTTTTAAATCCTAAACCATTTTGAGTTAACATTTCTATATGGTGAAAGACAGGAGTCGAGCTTCAGTCTTCTGCACATGACTAGCCAGTTATCCTAGCACCGTTTATTGAATAGGGAGTCCTTTTCTCATTGCTTATTTTCATCTGCTTTGTCAAAGATCAGATAGCTGTAGGTGTGCAGCTTTATTTCTGTGTTCTTTAATGTATTCTATTGGTCTATGTTTTTGTTTGTGTACCAGTACCATGCTGTTTTGGTTACTATAGCCTTGTAGTATACTTTAAAGACAGGTAGTGTGATGCCTCCACTGTTGTTCTTTTTGCTTAGGATTGCTTTGGTTATTTGGGCTCCTTTTTGGTTCCATATGAATTTTAGGAAAGTTTTTTTTCTAATTCTGTTTAGAATGATATAAGTATTTTGACAGGAATAGTGTTGAATATGCAAATTGCTTTGGGCAGTATGGCCATTTCAACAATATTGATTCTTTCAATCCATGAGCTTACAGTTTTTCACTTTATTTATGCCATCTCCGATTTCTTTTCGCAGTGCTTTGTAGTTTCCTTTGTCAATATTTTTCACATCCATGATTTGCTATATTCCTAGATATTTTATTTCACAAGGCTATTAAAAATGATATTGTGTTATTCATTTGACTCTTAGCTTGAACATTATTGGTGTATAGAAGTGCAACTGGATTGTGTACATTTAGTTTGTATCCTGATACTTTACTGAAGTCATTTGTCAATTCTAGAAGCCTTTTAGAAGAGTCTTTGGGGTTTTCTATGTACAGAATCATATTGCCAGTGAAGAGAGATAGTTTGACTTCTTCTTTTCCTGTTTTATTTATTTTTCTTAGCTGATTGATCTGGCTAGGACTTCCAGAACTATGTTGAATAGGACTGGTCAGAGTGGCAAACTTTGTTTTGTTCTAGTTCTTAAGGGGAATGGTTCGAACTTTTGCCCTTTCAGTATGATATTGGCTGTAGGTTTATCATAATGGCTTTTATTATTTTGATGTATGTTCCTTCAATGCCTAGTCTACTGAGGGTTTTTATCTTGAAAGGACGATGGATTTTAATGAAGGCTTTTTCTTCATCTATTTAGATGATCATCTGGTTTTTGCTTTTAATTCTGTTTATGTGATGAATCACAACTTACTGATTTGTGCATATTGAACCAGTCTTGCATCACAGGAATAAAGCCTACTTGATCATGATGTATTAACTTTTTGATATGATGACAAATTCATTTGGCTGAGGATTTTTGCATCTATGTTTGTCAGAGATATTGGCCTTAAGCTGTCTTTTCTCATTGTGTCTGTGCCAGATTTTGGTATCAGGCTGATGCTGGCTTGGCAGAATGAGTTAAGAAGAAGCACCTCTTCCTCAATTTTTTTCAATAGTTTTGGTAAGATTGGTACCACTTCTTCTTTATACTTCTGGTAGAGTTCAGCTGTGAATCGATTTGCTCACGGCTTTTTTTGGTTATTAGGTTTTTATTACTAATTCGTTTTCAGAGCTTGTTATTCATCTATCTGTTCAGGTTTTTACTTTCTTCCTGGTTCAATCTGGGAGGTTGTGGGTTTTCAGGAATTTATCCATTTCCTATAGACTTTCTAATTTGTGTGCATAGTGTTCATAATAGTCTCTAAGGACCTTTTATATTTTTGTGAGATTAGTTGTAATGTCATCTTCGTCATTTGTGAATGTTGTTCTTTGTATCTTCTTTTTATTCCTCTGTTAATCTAGCCAGTGTTCTGTTTATCTTGTTTATTCTTTCAAATAAGCAGTTCTTGGTTTCATTCATTGTTGGTAGGGATCTTCATGTCTCAATAACATTCAGTTTTCAAATTTTAGTTATTTCTTTCCTTGGGTTTGGGTTGATTTGTTCCTTTTTTCTTTGTTCCTCTAGGTGCAATGTTCAACTGCTAATTTGTGATGTAACTTCTTGATGAAAGTGTGTAGGGCTATAAATATTCTTCTTAATGCTGCTTTAGCTGCATCCCAATGATTTTTGTTAAATTGTGTCCTTTCATTCACTTCAAAGAATCTGCCTTAATAGGTCCCTGTTCACCCAGGTGTTATTCAGGAACAAGTTGTTTAATTTTCATGTTTTGTGTAATTTTGAGAGATTTTCTGGATATCAATTTCTGTTTTTACACAGTATGGTCCAAGATCGTGCTTGGTATGATTTTGATTTTTTTTATTTTATTGATACTTGCTTCATTACTGAGCACGTGGTCCATCATAGAATATGTTTGTATATTCTATGAATATGCAATGAATGAATATGCATGAATATGATGCATATTCTGTGCATCATAGAATCTATCTATTTGCAAATGAGAAGAATGTGTATTAAGTTTGGTGGGGTATTCTGTAGATGCCTATTAGGTCGAGTTAGTCAAGTGTGGAGTTTAAGTGCAGAGTTTCTTTGTTAGTTTTCTCCCTCAATGATCTGTCTAATGCTGTTAATGGGATTCTCAAGTTTCCCACATTATTGTGTGGCCATCTAATTCTTTTGTAGGTCAAGGTGGATTTGTTTAGTGAATGTGGGTGCTCCAGTGTCAGATGTGCATATATTTAGCTGAGTCTTTGTGTTGAATTGAAGAGTTTATCAATGTAATGACCTTATTTGTCCTTTTACATTTTTAAAAGTCTGTTTTATCTAATAGAAAAATAGAGCCTTCTACTATTTTTTTGTTTGCCATTTGCCTAATAGATCTTTATTCATTCATTTACTTTGAACCTGTGGGTGCTTGTACATGTCTAATGGTCTCCTGAAAATAGTAGACAATTGTGTCTTGTGTTGTTATTCAGCTTGCCACTGTATGCCTTTTAAGTTATGTGTTTAGGTCATTTATGTTTAGGGTTCTTATTGATATGTATGGTTTTGATCCTATTGTCTTGTTTTTGCCTGGTTGTTTTGTGGACATCATTGTGTAGTTGCTTTGTAGTGTCTGTGGGATATTTTAAAGTGGGTTTTTGTGGTTAGTAGGTGTTGTTCTTTGGTTTTCTCAGTTAACATTCCCTTAAGGACCTCTTGTAAGGCTGGTCGAGTTGTAATGCATTCCCTCAGTGTTTGTCTGAGAAGGATTTTATTTCTCCTTCATTTTTTAAGTTTAGTTTGGTGGGATATGAAGTAATTTGTTGAGGATTCATTATTTTAACGGTACTGAAAGTAGGACCCAATTTTTCTGGGCTTGTCAAACTTCTGCTGAGGGGTCTGCTACTAGCCTGATATGGTTCCCATGTTTGTGACATGCCCTTCTGTCTAGCTGCCTTTTATGACTTTTGGTTTCAGTTGGACTTTGGTGAATCTGATGACTATGTGCCTTGGAGATGTTTGTTTTATATAGTAGCTCACTGGGGTTTCTAGTATTTCTTGAATTTTCATGTCAACCTCTCTAGCAAAATTGGGGAAATTTTTATGGGCTATATCCTTAAATGTGTTTACCACATTGCTTACACTGTCTTTCTCAGGGATGCCAATAAGTCATAAGTTTGATTGCTTAAAAAATCCCATATTTCTTGGAGGTTTTGTTCATTATTTTTCTCTTTTTGTATTACTGAGTTGATTCAAAATCTGGTCTTCAGACTTTGAGATTCTTTCCTCAGCTTGGTCTATTCTTCTGTTAATACTTCTGGAAACTGAAATGCCAGGGGTTAGGTCTAGGTCCTGCTGCTCATCACACACAAAACCAATTACTGAGATAAGTATTGTCAAAGACGAAGACTTTAATCAGGTGATGCAGCTGAGGGTGATCAATCTCAAATCTATCTCCCCAAATGAGTAAAATTAGGGTTTTACACAGCAGGGAAGAAATGTGACTGTGTGTGGGAAAACAAGAATTAGAGAGGGGTAAGGAAGAGGATTTAGTCAACAGTAAGCATATGGGTGGTTAGGTAGTCTTGACAGGTGAGAGATCTGGCATCTCATTGTCCAGATGCAGTGATACAGAAAGTTTCATTTCTTTGATTCTGTCTGAAAGGCCTGATGGTTTGTTTCCTGAGAAAAAAAACTCAGGTAAGACAAATGGGATTTTCTTAAATTTTAAGACTAGGAGAGTCCATTTCTATGTTTATTCAAAAGAAAGTAGAAAAATCAGTTCTAAAGGACAATTCAGCCACAATTAGTGCCCCTCTTTCTGTTTATTAATTCCTCAATCATAGGGAATCTGATCATCTTTCTGACTGCTTCATGTTGAGGAGGTGTGTTGTTGGCAGCTCTATATCATGGGTGACTCTGTGGCCATCCAGGAATCAAAGGCTAATCTAATATCATAGTTTTCTTCTGAAATACAATATTTCTCTCTCCAGTTCCCAAATTTTACCAAAAGCAAGTCATAGCAAGACAAATCTATCTGCAAAATATGCTCATTCCCACTATATTTGGCCTGATTACCCACACAAAGTTTAGCAAGAATCATTGTCCATATAGGCCCTCCTATATTGGCTTTGCTGGAACCTCTCACAAGGAATCTGTCTTTACCTTCAAAGGCCTCTCAAGCCCAGCCAAGGATTCACCTACGACTGCAGATAGCGGCATGAAATGGGTAAACCCTTCTCTTCTAGAGGACCTCAAAAAAGTTGAGGTTCCTGGGCCTGTAAGAAAGCAACACTCTATTACCGCAGGCCAGGCATCCTGAAGAGGAACTACAGGAACTTCATAGACAAGGCACAAGACCAGTTTTTATCAAGAGCTCTGCTGGGCTCTATAAAGTCAATCTCATATTCTCAAAGCAGTCTGCTTATATGTGAAAACATGCCATTTTAGTCAAACCTCTGAGAAAATAACCAGCTACTCTAACTGTATCCCATTATAAAAGAAAACTGATTCTTATTGAACTTATGTAAACAATCACATTGCCATGAATTAAGAATACTCACAAAGAGTTTCTGAATTAAGTGGAAATCAGGCAGATACACACACACACACACACACACACACACACACACAGAGGTGTGTCTCATATTCTGTTTACAAGAGTATGCTCTACTCACTTGTTAAAGGCTATACATAGCTCAAAAGAAAAAGTTCTCTATGCCCTAAGAAACAGCAAAAAGAATCAGTAATGTTTCCAACAAAAAATACCATAACAATTATTTCTGTCTTTGTATTAGTTCAGTCAATGTAGTCAACTCCTGCTCTGCTTCAATGGTATTCATTCACAAATACCCACTTTAATTAGATTTCTGGAAGTTTTCTCTCTCAGTCAATGGCACAATTTTCAAATTATAAGAAAACTGCATTCAAGAGTTCTTTTCCTGAACTTTCTCAAAGAAGCAGTCCCTAGACTATAGCAGATTATAGGGTATTTTTTTAGAAGAATCTAAGAAAACAACCATTGTGGATGATAAAAGTCTTAGGATACCCATAGTTAAAGACACAGTTGAAAAAGAAATTTGGTTATTTCTCTGGCATAGAACAATTTAACATAATAATCACAACAATTACTGACAACATATTTTAAGACAAAGGAGAATTTCAAGAATCTCATACAGTCTTAGAATACATAGTAATAACACATTTATATAAATATAATCTACAGAAAGTTAAACACCATCTTACATTTGACAATTTTTCTTGTATAATTTCAACATACCAAATAAGCCTAATATGTCTCTTTTGGACTTCAGAAACTAACCAAGTTAAAAAAAGCTTAGGTTGAGGTGAAAAAGACCAAACTTAGAACTTGAAATTTGCTTTTGGAAAGTTTGTCAAATATCAAAGTTTTAAGACAGTTGAGATCACAAAATAGGATCACAGGTCATTATAAAGTAGTGATTCATTTAGTCAAAACAATAATTGGGAGACTTCAAAAAAAGCAAAAACCTTTACTCTTTGATACAGGAAACTCAGTTTCCCAGAAATAAGAAAACATGACATCAACTAAATCTGTCTCTCCCCTCCTTTTTTCCCTTGCAGTTTACTCAAAGGGTAAACACAAATCTTTTATTTTCTGTTATTAATATTACACAAAATTTTTCTCAAAATAGAAAACCAAATTTTACCTTTGCATTTTGTATTGTTAATGTTAAAAGTAATTTTATGAAAACTTATAAATAAATCTAATTTAAATCATATTGATCATAGGGTAACATTTCCATAAACCTTTTATAGCCTTTTATGAGTTTATAGTAAAGAACAATTCAATGCTCAAAAAATATCCTGTTATTCCAACACATGGACCCAGATTCTAGCCTTACATCATTATGCTTTTGATATTGTTTGATTTATAGAAAAACTGAATTAATTTTGTCCCCCAGAATCAATTCTGATTCTGATTGTAATCTCACATGCCCATCTCTTCTGCAATAATCTCTGGGCATAGAATAATTTAATAGTTTCATTTTCTTGCCCTATGTCTCACAAAAGCAGTTTGTTTGTTTTTTTTCTTTCGAGCTTTTAGATTAAAGGGATACATGTGCAGATTTGTTACTTGGGTAAATTGCATGTCATGGGGGTTTGGTGTACAGATAATTTTGTCACCTATGTAATTTGCATAAGACTTGATAAGTAGTTTTTCGATGCTTGCCCTTCTGTCACCCTCCACCCTCAAGTATGCCCCAGTGTCTATTGTTCTCTTCATTGTGACCATGTGTACTCAATATTTTGTTCCCCTTTATAAGTGACCATATGGCATTTTGTTTTCTGTTCCTGTGGTAATTGGCTTAGGGTGATGGCCTTCACCGCTATTTGTGTTGCTGCAAAGTACATGATTTTATTATTTTTTATAGCTGCCTAGTATTCCATGGTGTATATGTACCACATTTTCTTCATCAAGTCCTCTATTAACAGACATCTAGGTTGATTCCATGTATTTTCTAGTGTGAATACTGCTGCAATGAACATATGTATGTATAGTCTTTATGGTAGAACAATTTATATTCCGTTGGATATATACCCAGTAATGGGATTGCTGGGTCAAATGGTAGCTTTATTTTAAGTTAAGAAATCTCCAGACTGCTTCCCACAGTGGCTGAACTCATTTACATTTCCACCAGCAGCATATAGCTTTCCCTTTAATCAACAACCTGGCAAACTTCAGTTATTTTTTTTACTTTTTAATAATAGCCATTCTTACTGGTATGAGATATCTCAATCATGATTAAATTTTTATTCTCTAACAATTAATGATATTGAGTATTTTTTATAAACTTAATGTTCATGTCATTTGCCCATTTTGGAAGGGTTGCTTGTTTTGTTGCTTGTTGGTTCGTTTCAGTTCCTTATTGATTCTGGATATTAGACCTTTATCTGATGCAAAATATACAAATATTTTCTCCCAGTCTATAGGTTCTCCATTTACTCTGTCAATAGTTCCTTTTCCTGTGCAGAAGCTCCTTAGTTTACTTAGGTCCCACTTGTCTATTTGTTTTTGTTACAACTGCTTTTGGAGTCTTTGTCATGAAGTCTTTGCTGTGGATTATGTCAAAATGGTATATTCTAGGTTTTCTTCTAAGGTTTTCATAGTTTTAGGTTTTGCATGTATGTTTTTAATCCATCTTGAGTTGATTTTTATGTATGGTGAAAGGAGGGAATCCAGCTTTAGTCTTCCGTATATGGCTAGGAAGTTAGCACCATTTTTTGAATAGAGAGCCCTTTTCTCATTACTTTTCAGTGCCAGCTTTTAAAAAAATCAGATGGTTGTAGTGTGGCCTTATCTTCTTATCTTCTGACCTGCTTCATTGGTCTCTGTGTCAGTTCTTGTACCAATACCATGCTGTTTTATTTACTGGAGCCTTATAGTATAGTTTAAAGTTAGGTAGTGTGATGCCTCCAGCTTTGTTCTTTTTGCTTAGGATTGCATTGGCTATTCAGGCTCTTGTTTGGTTCTAAATGAATTTTAGAAACTTTTTTTTTTCTAATGCTGTAAACAATGTAATTGGTACATTGATAGGCATAGCATACAATCTGTAAAATGCCTTGGGCAGTGTGGTCTTTTTAACCATCTTAATTTTTCCTATCCATGAGCACGGAATTGTTTTTATTTGATTATGCCATCTCTGATTGCTTTGAGCAGTGTTTTGTTAATCTTGTAGAGATCTTTCTCCTGGCTGGTTAGCTGTATCCCTAGATATTTTATTCTTCATGTGGCTACTGTGAATGGGACTGGATTCTTGATTTGGCTCTTGCCTTGTAGGTTATTGATGTATAGAAACGCTACTAATTTTTGCACCATGATTTCATATCCTGAAACATTGCTGAAGTTGTTGATCAGATTAATGAGCTTTTGGGCAGAGATGATGATATTTTCCAGGTATAGAATCATATCATTTGCAAGCAGGGATAGTTTGACGTCCTCTCTTTCTATTTGGATGTGTTTTGTTTCTTTCACTTGCCTGATTGCTCTGGCTAGGACTTCCAGTACTATGATGAATAGGAGTGGTGAGAGTGGGCATCCTTGTCTTGTTCCAGTTCTCAAGGGGAATGCCTCCAGATTCTTCCCATGCAGCTGATGTTGGCTTTGATTTTGTCATAAACGGCTCTCATTATTTTGAGGTATATTCATTTGATGCCTAGTCTGTTGAGGGTTTTTAACATGAGAAGATGATGAATCTTATTGATAGCCTTTTACATGTCTATTGAGATGATTATGTGGTTTTTGTTTTTAGTTCTGTTTATGTGATGAAACACATTTATGGATTAGTATATGTTGAACCAACTTTACATGCCAGGGATAAAGCCTACTTCGTCATGGTGGATTAGCTTTTTGATGTCCTGCTAAACTTGGTTTACTGATATTTTGTTGAGGATTTTTGCATCTATGCTCAGGGGTTATTGCGTTCGAAGTAAACACTGTCATTTCTGATTGTGTTTATTGAAATCTTCTCTCCTTTTTTCTTTATTAGTCTAGCCAGTGGTCTATCTATGTTATTAATTATTTTGGTGAATCAGTTCCTGGATTCATTGATTTTTGTATGCTTTTTTGTGTGTCAATTTCCTTCAGTTCTGATTTTGGTTATTTCTTATCTTCTGCTTGCTTTCAGGTTAGTTTGCTCTTGTTTCTCTAACTCCTCTAATTGTGACGTTAGGTCATTAATTTGAGAACTTTCTAACTTTTTGATGTGGTGTTTAGTGCTGTAACTTCCCTACTGACATTGCTTTAGCTGTGTCCCACAGATTCTGGTATGTTGTATCTTTGTTCTCAATAGTTTCAATTCTTGCTTTCTGCTGTAATTTCATTATTTAAAGTCCATCAGGAGCAAGTCTTAAAATTTCTGTGTAACTCTGTAGTTTTGTGCCATTTTTTAGTAGTGATTTCTATTTTTATTGTGCTGTTTCCCAAGAGTGTGGTTGGTATGATTTTGGGTTTTTTGAATATTTTGAGGATTGCTCTATGTCTGATTGTATGGTTCATTTTAGCGCTTGTGGCATGTGCAGATGAGAAGAATGTATATTCTGTTATTTTGGGGTGTACTGTTCTGTAGATGTACTACAGATCCATTTGGTCAAAAGTTGACTTCAGGTTCCTGAATATCTTTGTGAGTTTTCTGCCTCAATGATTTGTCTAATATTAATACTGTCTATGGAATGTTGAAGTCTCCTACTATTATGTGGTTATCTATGTCTCTTCATAAGTCTCTAAGAACTTACTTTATTAATCTCAGTGCTCCTATGTAGGGTGCATATATATTTAGGATAGTTACCTCTTGTTGAATTGAGCACTTTACCATTATGTAATGCCTTCCTTTGTTTCTGTTTGTTCATTTGTTTGTTTTTGTCTCGCTCTGTCACCCAGGCTGGAGTGCAGTGGTGCTATCTCAACTCACTGCAAGCTCCACCTCCCGGGTTCATGCCATTCTCCTGCCTCAGCATCCTGAGTAGCCAGGACTACAGGCACCCGCCACCACGCCCGGCTAATTTTTTTTTGTATTTAGTAGAGATAGGGTTTCACCGTGTTAGCCAGGATGGTCTCGACCTCCTGACCTCGTGATCTGCCTGCCTCGGCCTCCCAAAGTGCTGGGATTACAGGAATGAGCCACTGCACCCAGCTATGTCTGTGTTTTTTAATTTTTGTTGATTTAAAGTCTGTTTTGTCTGAAATTAGAATTGAAACCCCTGCTTTTTACTGTTTTCTATTTGCTTGGTAGATTTTTCTCCACCCCTTTACTGTGAGCATATGGGTGTCATTGCATGTGAAATGGGTCTCTTGAAAAACAGTATACTATTAAATCTTGCTTCTTTATTCAACTCGCCACTCTGTGTCTTTTGATTGGGGCATTTAGTCCATTTACACTTCGGGTTAGTATTTCCATGTGTGGATTTGATCCTGTCATTGTGTTGTTAGCTCATTATTATGCAGACATGTTGACATGTTTGTGTGGTTGCCTTATAGTGTCAATGGTCTATGTACTTGTTATTGGTATATAGAAATGCTACTGGTTTTTTATGTTTTTTTAATCTAGACTTTATTGAATTTGTTTATCAATTTCAAGAGTTTTTTATTGGAGTCTTCAGGTTTTTCCGTATATAAGATTATATCATCTTCAGAGAGGGACAGTTTGACTTACTCTTTTCTAATTAGGATGCCTGTCATTTCTTTCTCTTGTCTGATTGTTCTGGCTGGGACTTCTAATACTATGCTGAATAAGATTGGTGAAAGTGGACATCTTTGTCTTGTTCCAGTTATTGGAGGAAAGGTATTCAATTTTTCTGCTGTTCAGCATGTTGTTAAGTATGAGTTTGTCAAATGTGGCCTTTACTATGTTGAGTTATGTTCCTTCTATGCATAATTTGTTGAGAGGTTTTTTTTTTATCTTGAAGAGATGTGGAATTTTATAAAATGCTTTTTCTGTGTTTCCTGACATGATCTTTTTTTTTTTCTTGATTCAGTTAATCTGATGTTTTGCATTTATTGATTTGTGTATGTTGAAGCATCTTTGCATCACTGGGATAAGTCTAACTTGATTTTGGTGCATTATCTTTTAGATGTGTTGTTGAATTTGATTTGCTAGTATTTTGTTGAATATTTCTACCTCTATGTCCATCATGGATATTGGCCTGTAGTTTTCTTGTTGTTGTGTCCCTGTCTAGTTTTGGTGTCAGGCTAATGATGGCCATATAAAATGAATTAGAAAGAATTTCATCCTCATTAATCTTTTTGAGTCATTTGAGAAAAATTGGTGATAGTTCTTTTTTATAAGCTTGTTAGAATTAAGCAGTAAAATCATCTGGTCCTCAGCTTTTCTTTATTGGAAGACTTTTATTACTAATTCAATCTTGTTACTCCTTATTGGTTTGTTCAAGATTTCCATTTTTTCCTCAGTCAGTCTTGGAAGATTTCATGCGTCCAGGAATTTATCTATTTCCCCTAGGTTTTCCAACTTTTAAGTACATAGTTGTTAATAATAGTTTCTGATGATCCTTTGCGTCTTGGCTTCCCCAGCTGTAGTATCTCCTTTTCCATTTCTGATTTTACTTATTTGGGCCCTCTCTTGTTTTTCTTGGTTAGTCTAGCTTAGCAGTTTTATCAATTTTGTTATCGAATCATAAAAGTCAGCTTTTTGCTTTGTTGATCATTTGTAATTTTTTACTCTCCATTTCATTTACTTCTCTGATATTTATTATTTTTTTCTTTCTACTAATTTTGGCTTTGGTTTTCTCTTGCTTTTATACTTCCTTGAGTTGCATATTTAGGTTTTATTTGAAGTATTTCTACTTTTTTGATGTTGGTGTTTATTGCTATAAACAGCCCTCTCTGCACTAATTTTCTTCTATCTCATTGGTTTTGGTTCTCATGTCTCAAGAAATTTTTTAATTTCCTTCTTAATTTCTTCATTGACTCATAGTCATTTAGGAGCATGTTGTTTAAATTTCAGGTTACTTGTATAGTTTCTGAAGTCCTCTTGTTATTTATTTCTAGATTTATTCCACTGTGGGCTGAGAAGAGACTTGATATAATTTAGAATTTTTAAAATGTGTTGAGACTTTTTTTTGTGGCCTAATGTATAGTTTATTTCCATGTGCTGATGACAAGTACTCTGCAGCTTTTAGATTAAATGTTCTGCAAATGTCTGCTAGGTCCATTTGGTCTGTACTTCAGGCTGTGTTTATTGTTGTTTTGGTGATTTTCAGCCTAATCTGTTTAATGCTGAAAGTGGGCTGTTGAGGCCTTCAACTATTATTGTATTGGGGTCTATTATTTCTTTTTAGCTCTAATAGTATTTTATTTATGTATCTGGGTGTTCCAGTGTTAGGTACACATATATTTACCTTTGTTTTATTCTCTTGCTGAACCGATCCCTTTATCTTTATGTAATGATTTTGTCTCTTTTTATTTTTTGACTTAAAGTCTATTTTTTCTTGTACAAGTATTGATATTCCTGCACACTTTTTAATCATATCTTTATTTTCAGCCTATGTGTGCCTTTATAAGTGAAACAAATTTCTTATAGGAAGCATGTAATTGGGTCTTTTAAAAATTCATTCATCTCATCTATGCCTTTTAATTGGAAAATGTATTTATTTATTTATTGTTTAAAAACATTAAATTATTATTTTTTTAACTTTTATTTTAGGTTCAGGGGTACATGTGTAGGTAAATGGCATGCCACGGGGGCTTGGCGTACAGACCGTTTTATCACCCAGATAATAAGCATATTACCTAATAGGTAGTTTTTCAATTCTCATCCTCTTCTCAGCCTCTACCCTCAAGTAGGCCCTGGTGTCTTTTGTTCCCTTCTTTTTGTCCATGTGTACTCAGTGTTTAGTTCTCACTTATAGATGATAACATGTCATGCTTTATTTTATGTTTCTCTGTTAGTTGACTTAGGATTATGTTCTCTAGATCTTAACAGAAGAATTTAAACCACTTACATTCAAGGTTGTTATTGATAAATGACCTCTTACTCTTGTCATTTTGTGATTTATTTTCTGATTGTTTGTATATCCTTTGTTCTTTCTTCTTTTCTATTGTTTACCTTTATAATTTGATGGTTTTTTAAATAGTGATGTCTTTTGACATCTCTTCTCATTTGTGTACCTACTCTACTAGTGAGTTGTATACTTTCATGTGTTTTCCTGATGGTAGATATCATCCTTTTACTTCCAGATATTCGAATCTCTTTGCATTTCTTGGACGGCTGATCTACTGGTGATGAATTCTCTCAGTTTTTGCTTGTATGGGAAATACTTTATTTCTCCTTCATTACTGAAGTTAGTTTTTCTGAGTGAAGTAGTTTTGAATGGCAGTTTTTTTTTTCTCTCAGTACTTTGAAGACTTCAACACATTGCTTCATGGCCTATAAGGTTTCTGTAGAAATGCACTGTTAGTCTAATGGGGATTCCCTTATATGTGACTTAACATTTTTCACTTGATGTGTTTAAAGCTCTCTTTGTCTTTGGCTATAATGTGCCTTAGAGTAAACCCTTTTTGTTTGAATATTTTTGGGTTGACTGTATTTAATTATCTTGTATCTGTAAGTCTGTATCTCTTGCAAGACTTGGGAAGTTTTCAGCTATTATTTCATGACATATGTTTTTTATGCCTTCCCCTGTCTCTTCATATATCTATAAATCCCAAAATTTGAATATTTTGAATATTTTGTCGTCTTATGGTATCCTATTTGTCATGTAGGCTTTCTTTATTGCCTCTTATTCTTTGTTTTTGCCTGACTGGGTTGTTTTAAAAGGTCTGTCTTCACCTTTATAAATTCTTTCTTCTGCTTTATCTAGTCTATTGTTAAAGCTCTCAATTATATTTTTTATTTCATTCATTGAAATTTTCAGCTTCAGGACTTCTGTTTGCCTTTTTGTATGATATCAGTCTCTTTGTTGAATTTCTCATTCATATTGTGTATTGCTTTTCTGATTTTCTTGATTTTTTGTGTGTGTTCTCTTGTATCTCACTGAACTTCCTTTATAAGATTGTTTTGAATGATTTCCAGTCATTTTTATAGATTTCTTTTTCTTTAAAATCTGTTACTGGAGAATTATTGTTTTCGTTTGGTGGTGTCATGTTTTCCTGTTTTTTCATGTTTCTTGTGTCCTTACCTTGATAATCTGTGCATCTGATTTAACAGTGTCTTCTTTGAATTTTATAGATTTGCTTTCATAGAGAAAGACTTTCCCTATAAATGTAACTATGATGAAGATTTGGTAGCATGCTTTTGCTTTGATTCCAGGTGGGTAAATTAGTATATTCTCTTCCTTATTTCTTTGGGTATAATCAGTATCAGTGGTGTCTGTGTTCAGTTACTTGGGCTGCGGTTGTTAGTAGAGGCTCTGGTGAGGGTTTTCTGGGGATGGGGATGCCAGGTAGTTTGGTCCTCAGGCACCAGTGGTGGCCAAAATGGGCCAAGTGTGCCTGTTTTGGGGCCTCTGGGTGACATACATGAGTCCAACATGGTGGACCCAGGCAGGCTGGTCCTCGGGCCACTAGGTGGCATCCTTGGCTTCAGTGGTGGCAGTAGGTGCTCGTGGCTACCAGTGATAGCGGTGGTGGCCTGGTTGGCACAGTCCCAAGGCCCTTGGGTGGCAAGCGTGGCTGGGCATTGCTGGCACTTTCTGCTATTGAAGAGCCTCAAGATCAACTGGAGGTGAGAAATTATGTCCTTCTCAGGTTTTTCTTGACCATGCCCTCAGCCCCACACATGTGTGGTCTTTTACATTCCCAGGAGTTTTTTAGCTTTTCTAAGTTCTAATGGACATGTTCCTATATTTTTCTTTAAATATTTTGCTTCTGCTATTGCTTTCTTCAGCTGTTATCCATTTTCTTAGGCAGCTGTGAAGTCAAGAAATTTTCTTCAAGTTGTTTTCAACCAACATTTCCAGGGAAGAGACTTTTTCAGCTTAGGAGACCCAAGTCAGGTCAAAATAAAGACAGCTTCATAAGAGGGATCTTCCAGGATCCACCAGGTAGTTCAAATAATGTCAGTTATTTAAGAATAAGGTGTAAGAGCACTGTTCCAACCACATTATGTCCCCTCTAATGGCTATCAGGCTGCTGGTTTTACCTTTTATTCTTTCTTTCTTTCTTTCTTTCTTTCTTTCTTTCTTTCTTTCTCTTTCTTTTTTTCTTTCTTTTTTTCCAAGACTGCTGAAGAGTTAGAGAGGGGGAGATGGGAATTGGGCAAGTTAAAATGCTGCAAAACTTGCTATTCTGGCCTGGATTCAGCCAGCATTATGGGAACAACTGTTCCAGGTTGCTGCAAGCCTTCAGTTAATATCTACATTTCTGAAACATTTATTTTGACAATATGTAGCATTTTTGTCAGCTTATTGAGAAGCAGAGAATTTTCAGTTTCCTTACCCTGCCATATTTGTGGATATCACTCCACTGTTCACTTTTGAAATCCTGAAAAATTTTGATATCTACTCTGCTGCTTATCTCTGAAGCTGTTCTTAGTTATGTAATTTATTAACAACGTTTTAAATAAAATGATCTAGTCTCAGTCCTTACCTCCTTTTTTCTTCTCAGACAACATTTGAGAAATAAATCATTACCTTTTCCTTGAAAAAAAATTTTTTTTACTAGAGTCCTAGGATACTCCTAATGCATTTTATTCTACCTGTTGACCAATTCATTCTAAATACTTTGCTTTTTATGCCTGCCTTAAAGATCTCATTCATAATCATGGATTCAAATACCACCTATCAGTGACAACTTTATATTCATCATATTTCTTCAGGTTTCTGTATATTTGATTTTTAGTGTCTCCCCTGCATACATATGCTAGATACATCTTGCTCTGGACAACCTGATAGTACCAGAT
This sequence comes from Pan paniscus, assembly GCF_029289425.2. Lineage (NCBI taxonomy): Eukaryota > Metazoa > Chordata > Mammalia > Primates > Hominidae > Pan > Pan paniscus. The sequence continues at coordinate 172,851,927 of NC_073252.2, read as the reverse complement.
TCATTTTAGCTTCCTGCCTCCTTCTTCATTCCTCCTACTTGAGAATAGTCCTTCTCCTGACGGTGAACTTTTCAAAAACAGACCAAGCAATCCAAGTCTACACTCCCACCTACTTCACTTATTGAGGTTTCATGCTTCAGGTCACTAAAAACCTGCCCTAATCACCCCAGGCCCAAGTGCCAGACAACCAGGCACAGCCCCTATGCTCCAGAGCCTGTTGAAGTTGTTCAAAACACCCAATTATAAGACCGTTTACCCTGCTTCACCTGTTTCTTTCAGTGGAAACCAAAATAAAGGCTCTTGTCCACAGTTCTTTCTTCCCTCTCTGCCTCATGACTGACACCAGTGCTTTCCCGTGTAGTGCCTCATGGTGCAACGTGTTTTCTCTCTCTTGGGGACTTGGAGTATCATAACTATCTTTTTAAGGGCAGTAATTTCGTGGTCTGCTAGCCTTATCATACCTAAGTAATAATAAAGCCGATTCAAACGGATGCTCAAATGTATACTGACAACCTGGGCCTTTTATCTGAACTTCATATTTTTATGTATGCTGATTCAATATGCCCAATTTTAATCACCATTACTACTTAAGGATATCCATAAACAAATTCCTATTTCCCTCAAATCCACTATATTTCTTTGATTTTTTTACTCAAAAAATGGCAACTCCATTCTAGTTTCATAGGCCAAATACCTTGAATTTGTTATTGATTCTTGTTTCTTTCACTCTTCTGAGCCAATCACTCAATAAATTCTGTTGGTAGTACCTTCAAATTATATTTAGAATTCAGGCGGGGCACAGTGGCTCATGCCTGTAATCCCAGCAATTTGGGAGGCCGAAGTGGACGGATCACCTGAGGTCAGGAGTTCAAGACCATCCTGGCCAACATGGTGAAACCCCGTCTCTACTAAAAATACAAAAATTAGCTGGGCTTGGTGGTGGGCGCCTGTAATCCCAGTTACTTGGGGCTGAAGCAGGAGAATTGCTTGAACCCAAAAGGTGGAGGCTGCAGTGAGCTGAGATCATGCCACTGCACTCCAGCCTGGGCAACAGAGCGAGTCTCCATCTCAAAAACAAAAAATAATAATAATAATAATTCAAGCATTTTTTACCACTTACATTTCTACTAGCCTGGTCCAAACCCCTTTTATCTCTGAGTGGCTTATTGTCTATTATTTGTTATTTCTGTTTTTGTCCTTTTTCTCTATAGTTTACACTCAACTGATAAATTCAAGTGATTCTTGTGAGACGTGTCAAACTATGTCGCTATTTTGCTGTAAAACCTCCATTGAATTCCTATCTTATTCATAATTAGAACTAAGGACCTTATATGATTTGTGTCCCCCTCCTATATCTGCCTCCTTTCTCCTACATATTTACCTGTTCTTCATTTTTCTGTAACCAGTTACCTCTTTTCTGTTTTTCAGAAATAGAAGCCTACTCTCACCTCAAAGTATTGTACTTGCTCTTTCCTCATTCTAGAGTTCTTTTTCTGGGTAAAATTACTGGAAATTATCTTACCTCTTTCAGATTTTGCTCAAAACCTCTTTCTTAGGGAATCTTTCTCTGGTTACTCTAATGAAAATTGCAGCCCACATCCCAACTCAAAACTTTCTCTGGCTTATATATTTTTTCATTAGGATTTGTAACAATCCAACTTTTATATATTTTATTTTATTCTTGTGTTGTTTTTTGTTCTCTTTTCCTACTAGAATATAAGCCTCTTTAAGGCAAGTAATTTTGTCTGTTTATTCACTGTTTTGTCTAAGCTTTGATCAGTGTCTAGCATAAAAAAGCTGAAAGTAGTTGTTGAGTAAACAAAATTTTTGAGGCCCATAATGAAATGATTAGATAGTGATAATATGTCTCACTTGAAAAATTATTTCTATAGTTTTTAAATCTAGAAACTTCGGATCAAATCTCTATTTTTCCAACTTCTATTGACTTGGATATCACTCCACTGTTCACTTTTGAAATCCTGAAAACAAACAAGTGTTTTCACCAGTAAAAGAAGTCAAGCATTCTCAGTAATGTTCAAATAATTATAAATAATCAGCATATGGTACCTATCATACCGTGTAAGAATAGATCTTCAATTCTTGGCAGCCAGTAATAATTTTACTTTTACTGTAATTTCTACAAAGTTTTTTTTCTTGTTTAATTTATGAAGTTTCTCCATTATTGATGAGTCTGTCATCCACCGGATTAGTATAATTTAACAATTACAAAAACTTGGCAGATAATGAAAGATGTGGTTAGTTTTATAAGGATTTTGTTTGCAAATGATTTTATAACAGTTATTTTTATGATGAATCATTGCCTACCATAGCCTTATTTCTTCTAGACTGTCATGCAGCTGTCGCCAGTATATCATTATGTAAAACAGGCTTTGTTCTTTACTTGCTTAAAGATACACATTTTTAATTTTTCTCCTGAGAATGCACAAGTCAATATAAGCTTATCTCATTTATATCATAGATGAATAGTTATTACAAACATCTAAACTCATGAAATTTAAGTCATGTTTCAGAGCCCTGCCAATATAATTTCCTTTCTTTCCCCTTGAATTTTAAACATTGATGTAATCCTCTTTTCACTGTCAGAAATTTAAGATCAGATAATTAAATGAGTAGTCTCTTTTCAGGTTTTAATTTAATGACATGTTTGGGAGTGCCGTTTAATTTTATCCACTGACAGGTTTAAAATGTTACTGAAAACAAGATGTGTGATAGAAATATTTTTAAATGTCACACTATGCACATTGAGTACTTGACCTCATTTGTATTTGTTTTTCATCTAACAGAGATAAAGAACATCTGGCATTTGGTATTTTGCATATAAAAATCTTACATAATCTTGTCATAGCCAAATATATCCATCAACCTCTGATGTTCAAACATAAAATCTCTTAATATTAGGAAAAGTTTAACAATTTAAGATATTTGTACTTAATTTCAACCCCCTTTGACATGTAAATACTAGAGGAATTTTTGAATGCATATAGAAAGAAAAAACAAGTATTATTTAAAAATTACTGAGCCAGAGTTATAATATCCAACATATTTGTTGTTCTTTACTTTCTTAATTAGAATTATACCTTGGTGTTTCCATATCAGGTGCAGTCCATAGAACTAAGTATGCATAGAGCAATATTTAATTGAAGAACTTATTGGGCATTTTGTTGTAGTAACTTTTTATAAAATATCACTATATGTAGGGGTCATAAGATACATGTTTCATATAGAGTTTCAAATAACAAATAATATTATTAAGTATAAAAATAGCTTTTTTGGTACTCATATTACTATTTCTCATCCAAAGGCTTCAAAATTCTATTGCTTTTTCTTCCCTTTGAAGTAGCAGCCTGGATTACTAAAGGACACCCCGGGAAATGTACTCACAATTAATTGATGAGAGAGACATTTTTCTCATAAAATGTAAAAAAACTGGCTAAAAGCATGCTAATTTTCAGTGTAAATAGTCTCATTTTTTTGCAAATGTTCCACACATAAGTTCCAATATGATTACCTCACTCCCCCCTCTGTCCATCCCAACTATAACAATATGGAAATGAATAATTGAAATATATATGTAGCTTCATGAGAAGAAAAATAGTCTGAATTAAGAGACGATAACCCCCAAAGAACAGGGATATGGTTTTTTAAATTATCATAGCCAAGTGAAGCTGCCTTGAATTTATTTTGGTAGAGAGGAGATTGTAAATTGCAAATTGAAAAGAGGTAACATGAATAAGGGATGGAAGGCACTAATGAACAATTAATTCCCTTTGAATTCTGTGAAAATTAGACTATAACTCTAACCTTAAGCAAACAACAATTTTGTATGCTGTTTTTGACCCCATGTAACTGCATGTCTGCATAATATTGGAGATATTTATAATTAACTGCCTATATTAGAAAAGAAGAAAGATCTCATATCAATAACCTAAGTGTCGACATTAAGAAACAAGAAAAGAATAACAAACTAAACCCAAAGCAAACAGAAATAAATAAAAATAATTACTAGAGGTGAAATCGATAAAACAGAAAAACTATAGAAAAACTCAAACAAAAAAAGCTTCTTTTAAAAGTTTACAAAAAGTGTGCATAAACAACTTATATAAGCTATATGAAATAGAAAAATTCTAAAAGGATATGAGTTGCTAAAATTGACTTAAGGAAAAATGGAAAATCTAACAAGAAATTGAATTAGTTTTTAAAAATGTTTCCACAAAGAAAATCCTAGTACCATAATTCTGTGAAACATTTAGAAAAATAATAAGACCAAATTTTCACAAGTATTTCTAGAAATGATGAGGGGGGAATATCTTTTTTGAATAAGTGGATTTATGTGATATATGCCAGGAAGACTTAATATCCAAAAATGAATTAATGAAATACATCATAATATAAATTAAATGACAGAGCAATACATTATCATCTCAACAGACAGATGCAGAAAAATCATTTGACGAAATCCAACACCCATTAGTGATTAGAAAAAATATGCTCAACATTTTTGGAATAGAAGTGCATTTCCTCAGTGTGATAAAAGGTATTTAAATAAAAAAATCCTATGAATAACTTAAAAGAGTGAATACTTCTTTAGATCAGAAACAGTGCAGAGATATCCATTTTCATCACATACATTCAACTTTGTATTAAAAGTTTCGTAGTGTAATCAGGCAAGAAAGTGAAATGCAGTTATTCAGATTCAAAAGGAATAAGTAAAACTCTATTGACTCATTAAATAATACTGAATGCAGAAAATCTGAAGAGAGTCACACACAAAAGCAACAACTACTAGAACTAATAAAGTCATACTTCATATAACTTGTGATTTCATTTTTGGATTGTTTATACTATATAGAGATACAACTAATTTTTGTACATTGGTCTTATATTCTGCAAAGTTAACCAATGTACAAAAATTAGTTGTATCTCTGTATAGTAAAAACAATCCAAAAATGAAACTAAGACAGTTCCATTCACAGTAGCATCAAAAATAATGAAATATTTAAGGATGATTTTACAAAAGTCTCATAAAGTTTGCACATTGAAAACTTAAAAAAAAAGCTGAAACAAATTAAAGAGGGTTTAAATAAAAGAGATAATATATTTTTACAGATTGGAAAACTCCATATTATTATGAAGGTTATCATCCCCAAACTGATTTATAGATTCAATGAAAACCCTATCAAAATTGCAGCAGGTTTTTCTTCACCATTGTTGCCACCTCCTCTCCCTTCTCATCCTCCTCCTTTTCTTCTTTCTTCTTTCTCCTTCTCCTTCTCTCCTTCCCCCTCCCCTCCCCCTCCCACTCCTCCCTTCTCCCTACTCACTTCTCCCTCCTCTTCCCTCCCCTCTCCCTTCTCCCTCCTCCCTCCCCTCTCCCTTCTCCCTCCTCCTCCCTCCCCTCTCCCTTCTCCCTCCTCCTCCTCTTCTCCTCCTTCCTCTCCTCCTCCTTCTTCTTCCTCTTCTTCTTCCTCTTTTCTTCTTCTATTTCTTCTTTCCCTTCCCCTTCTCCTTCTCCTTCTTTCTCTTTCTTCTCCCTCTTGCATAAATCGACCAACTATTTTTAAAATTTCTATGAAAATGTGAAATACTGCTAATAGCCAAGCAATCTTAACATTTAAAGAAAGTGGAAGACCTAAACTTTAAGAATTTAAATGCTACTACAAATCTGATTTATAGATTCAATGGAAACCCTATCAAAATTTCAGCAGGTTTTCTTCAACACTGTTGCCACCCAGTAATCAAGACATTGTGGTACTGGTACAAGTTATAGACATATAGACCAATGAGATAGAGTTGAAAATAAAAATAAAGAAATGAACCCTTTCATTTATGGCAGTTTGATTTTCAACAATAACACCAAGGCAATTTATTTGCAAAAGAAGAGTCCTACCAACAAATTGTTTAGAGACTATTTGATTCCACGTGCAAAAAGATGAATTTAGACTCAAAACTTCTCATCTTACATAAAAGTCAACTTGAAATGGATCATAGACCTACGTAGACATATAAGATTAAAACAAGCAATACATAGAAACTACGTAAAACAGATAAGTTAATATTTTACGGCAGACAACACATATACATCCAAGTAATTTACTATTAAAGGTCAATGAAATGAAAATAAATAATATAATGACATTCATTTAATTCCAATTTCAAGGTTAAAAATTAAAATGTTTTAATAGAGGAAGTGTAGAATAGAATGAGAATCAATGCGATATCATACAGAATCAATGGGTGGGAATATAATTTGATGTAACCACTTTGGAAAACAATTAGACGTTGAAGTGTAAGACACAATATTCACATACAGTATGATATAATCATACTACTGCTAGGACTTGGTGATAGTTTGGATTAGTTTTCAAAATTTTCACTTTCCTGTCTCTCCAATTGTAGGCAGGATATCCTTCCTCATTCTAATGATGTCAACTTTAGGTTTGGGTAAACCTATGTTAATGGATATAACATGATTGAAGGATTGAAATGTACTTGCACAATGGAGCTTCCACTATCATCATAAAAATACAATCTGCATAACTTTCTTTCCTAGGATAATTAGACACAAGTGATATGACACTACCCTAAGGGGACCATAGAGAAAGAACTGTAATCCTGATAATGAAGGCCTAGTTTCCTGTGCCACTAAGTTTTGACATTCATTCATGACACAGCAGTGGGCTGATATCATAGATACCTAAGAGGAACTTAGCACATGCATACAAGGAGATAATACTTTTATAGTACCATAGGTCATAATAGCAACATCTGGAGGAAAAAAATTGAAAATTCATGTGCAGGAGAAGGGATACAATAAAAGTTGATAATACTGAATTAAAAAGAAGCCCAGAATGTTATATAAAAGTTGTTGTTGTTGTTGTTGTTGTTGTTGTTGTTGTTGTTGTTGTTGTTTTGAGATGTAGTCTCACTCTGTCACCAGACTGGAGTGTAGTGGCACAATCTCGGCTCACTGCAACCTCCGCCTCCCGCATTCAAGTGATTCTCCTGCCTCTGCCTCCCGAGTAGCTGGGACTACATTGCGTCCCACCACATCCAGCTAATTTTTTTATTTTTAATAGAGATGGGGTTTCACCATCTTGGCCAGGGTGGTTTCGATCTCCTGACCTCGTGATCCACCTGCCGCAGCCTCTCAAAGTGCTGGGATTACAGGTGTGAGCCACCACGCACGGCCACATACAAATTTTAATGTCGCTTACCTTAATGAAAATAATCAATAATCTCATATATGTTTTTTAAAAGTTCAATAATAAAATACTAAACCAATTTATTGTTTAGAGATGAATGCATATGTTACTAAACTTTGAAAATGGGAAGAGAAATATTAAACACAAATTCTTTACGGGACAATTCCTGTGAGAGAATTGGAGTTGTAATATGAAAGAGACACAATGAAAGATGCCAGTCGTTTATGAAGTAATAGTTCTCAAATTGGGGATTAGATTAATTGTAACTTTAATAAATTAAGTGATATAAATAAAGATAATTCATGAGCCAGTGACATAGTATTTCATGTACCATGATTATGAGTTAAAAAATAAAGTAAACTGAATACAGCGGATAAATTCCTGCAATAAATGTAGGATCCGAATGATATTTTAACAGAGAAAGAAGAAAATACCCAGTGGTGCTTAAGGTCATAACGTCTTGCTGGTTAATGAATAGATTAATATTCCCTTGACAAATATATACACAATAATCAATAAATTCTGTTTAGTTTGTGTCACATTAATGCAATCAATTATGAAATGTAGGTAGAGAACTTACTGGTGTTGACATAATACTATAAGGGTCTGATTATTATGGAGTAATTTTTTTTATATTAATGCACATACAAGGATTCATCTGTTTATTACAAAATGTATACAGTCTATGCATCAGAAACACACACGTTTGATTACTATGTCAATAAAATGGTCATTTCATAAATACAAATATGAGTATTATATATTGAAATGGTTTGGATTTGTGTCCCCAACCAAATCTCATGTCTAATTGGAAGAGGGGCCTGGTGGGAGGTGATTTGGTCATGGATGGATTTCCCCTTCACTGTTCTCATGATAGTGAGTGAGTTCTAATGAGATCTGATCATTTAAAAGTGTGTGGCACTCCCTCAATCTCCCCATCCATTGGCTCCACCATGGTAAGACATGCTTGCTTCCCCTTCACCTTCCACCATGATTGTAAGTTTCCTGAGGCCTCACTGTCATGCTTCCTGTTAAGCCTGTGGAACTCTTTGTCAAACTTCTTTTCTTCATAAATTACCCAGTCTCCGGTAGTTCTTTATAGCCGTGTGAGAACGACTAATACATATACATATATACATATGCATTCAAGATGTATAATGTTACTTATTCTCATTTTGTAGGCATGCATTTCTGTGTGTTTTAAAAATCCTATATTAGACAAACTGGGTGGAAACAAAGGCTCACATTTATGATCAGTCAAAATTGTCACAGAAATTTAAAAATGAAGTGAAATTAATGTATGGAATATTGTATCTGATTTATTTTTAGAATGCATAGGTGAAAATGATGACATAAAAGTAATTCATTTTTCTTGAGTATATGAGAGATTTTAATGTAAATTACTTCCTTGGAATAATAGAACAGGGTGAAAAATTCTAAATCGAGTTTCATAAAATTTACGTTTATGACAAATCTGGATTAATCTAGTCAAATTCAGATGATCAAGTCAATAGTTCCTGTTTCCTACTCTTAGGGACAATAGTTCAAATAGATTCTGAGTCAGTTTCCTACAGATGTCAGATTTTTCCTATACATGAAACTCCCCAGTAATCTAGTCTCTGTAGAACCAGCTTACTGTCCCTGACGGTTATAACATTTAATTTGCTGATATAATTTCTTTTTTACAAAATAAATTTTATATTGCATAGTTGAGGTTTACAACATGATGTTATGAGACACATATAGTAGTAAAATGATTAATGTAGTGAGGTAAATTATAATGTATCTCATCTCACATAGTTACCTTTATGAAAGAAGCAGCTAAAATCTTATTTAACAATAATCCTAATACAATCTGATTTTATTAACTCTAGTCTTCATGTGTGCATGAGAGTTCTAGACTTGTTCATTTTACATATTTACTACTTTGTTTTTCTAAGAAAAATTGCATGGGTACATAGTAGGTGTATCATATCTGCTATTTTGTCTAATTTGACCTACATCTCACCATTTCCTTTCCCGTAACTCCGCCCTGGTAACCACTGTTTTATTCTCTATCTCTATGTGTGTGAACTTTTATTTTCTTTAGATTCTATATGCAAGTGAGATCATTCAATATTTTTCTCTCTGTGTCTGGCTTATTTCACTTTGTGTAATATCCTCCAGTTCCATCCGTGTAGTGGCAAATGGCAGGATCTCATTCTTTAATTAGGCTGAATAATATTCCTAATATTCCTTCTATACTTAAAACTGTTACTTTTTGTTAAGAAAGGAAATGCAACTTTGTCAAATGCCTTTTATGTGTCAATTGAGATGATCATGTGGATTTTATATTTCATTGTGTTAATGTGATGGATCACATTGATTAATTTGTCTGTCAAAACAGCTTTGCATGCCAGGGATAAATCCCATCTGGTCATGATGTACAATATTTTTAATGTTTTGTTGAATTTAGTTTGCCAATATTTTACTCAGGATTTTAAAATTGATGTTTATTAGAGATATTTGTCCTATAGTTTTCTTTTTTTTCCAGCATCATTGTCAGACATAAATATCAAGGTGATGCTGGCTTGTAAAAAGTGTTTGGAAATACTTCTCACTCTGTTTTTTGGAAGAGATTGTGAAGTATTAGTAATAATTTCTCTTTGAATATTGGAAGAATTCAGCCATGAAGCTGTCTAATCCTGGGCTTTTCTTTGTTGGCAGGTTTTTAATTACTGCTTCAATCTCTTTGTTATTGGAATGTTTAAACTTTCTTTTTCTTCTTGATCCTATCATGGTAGGTTATTTTTCTCTATGATTTATCCATTTCCTCTAGGTTATTCAATTTGTTGGAATAAAATTGCTCATAACGTTCCCTTATAATCCTTTAATTTGGAAGACATCTGTTGTAATGTCTCCATTTTCATTTCTGATTTTATTTACTAAGTCTTCTTTTTTTCTAACTAGGGATTTGTCACTTTGCTTATTTTTTTCAAAGAGCCAATTTTGGTTTTATTGATTGTTTTTCAATGGCTGATTTGGTCACCATTTGATTTATTTCAGTTCTGATCTTTATCATTTCCTTTTTTGCTAACATTAGGTTTAATTTGTTCTTTAGCTCATTGAAGCATAAGGTTAAGCTGTTCGTTAGGAATTTTTCTTCTTTTTTAATGTAGGCACTTAAACTTCCCTCTTGGAACTTGTTCTGCATTCCATAGGTTTTGATATGTTGTGTCAAAACCTATATGATTGACATTATTTTGAAGATATTTGGAAATTTCCCTTTGATTTCTGCTTTGACCCTTGGTCATTCAGGAGCATGTTGTTTAATATCCACATATTTGTGAATATTCCAAGATTCCTCCTGGTACTCATTTCTGGTTTTATACTATTGTGGTCAGTCAGTACTAAATATTATTTCAGTCTTGTTGAATTTGTTAAGATTAGCTTTGTGGCCTAACATATGGTCGATCCTGGAGAGTGTTCTATTAGGTTGGTGCAAAAGTAATTGTTACATTTGCCATTACTTTAAATGGCAAGAACCACAGTTACTTTTGCAACAGCCTAATATGTACGCTAGAGAAGAGTATAAATTCTGCTGCTGTTGGATGGAAAATTCTATATGTGTTTGTTAGGTCCATTTGTTCTAAAGTGCAGATCAAGCCCAATATTTCCTTATTAAATTTTTGTGCAATATATTCATTCTTTCAAACAGGGTACTAACATCCCCTAATATTATTATATTGCTATCTCTTTCTCCTTTAATGTCCATTAATATTTGGTTTTTATATTTAGGTGCTCTGATGTTCGGTCCATATATATTTGCAATTGCTGTGTCCTTTTGATGAATTGACCCATTTGTCATTAAGTAATGACCTTTTTTGTCTCTTGTGAGAGTGTTTGACTTGAATTCTATTTTAACTGATGTAAGTATAACCACCACGCTCTCTTTTGGTTGCTATTTGCTCAGAATAGCGTTTCTTCCATTTCTTCACTTTCAGCCCATATGGGTCCTTAAAGCTTAAATAGGGTGTCTTGTAGGCAACATATTGTTGGATTCCATTTATTTTATCCATTAAGCCACTTTACATCTTTTGGAAAATTTAATCCATTATATGCAAGATTATTATTTATAGGTAAGGACTTACTCCTGACATTTTCTTAATTGTTTTCTGGCTGTTTACTAGATCCTTTGTTCCTTCCTCTCTTGTTGCCTACCTTTGTGGTTTGGTGTTTTTCTGTACTGCTAAGCTTTGATTCCTTTTTCTTTCTCGTTTGTGTATCCTCTGTAACTTTTTGCTTTGTGGTTTCCATGAGGCTTACGTAAAACATTTTATAGTTATAATTGACTATGTTAAGCTGACAAAAATTTAATATCAGTCACATAAATATACTTCAGACTTTTATCCTCTCTCCACAATTTATATTTTTATCATTGTCTCTTTTTATATAGCATGCTTCTTAACAACTTATTATAACTATATTTTTGACCATTTTAACTTTTAATGGTCATACCAGAGATTTTAAAGGTTTACACACTGTCATTGCAGTAATACCATATTCTTAATTTGACTATGTATTTACCTCTGCCAGTGTGTTTTATACTTTCATGTGTTTTCATGATACTGATTATCATCTTTCTGTTTCTGGTTGAGCTGCTATAAGCATTTCTTTTAAGGCAGGTCTAGGGATGATGAATTCCCTCAGCTTCTGCTTGTATGGGATAAAATGGCTGGCAGGTTTTTTTTCTTTTAGGATTCTGAGTATGTTATCCCATTTTTCTCCTGACCTATAAGATTTCTTCTGAGGTTAGCACTGACAATTTAATGGGGCTTCTCTTGTATATTATTTGATCCATTTTTCTTGCTTTTTAAAAAATTCCTTGTCTTTTTATTTTTAGATGGAATCTCACTCTGTCACCCAGGCTGGATTGCAGTGGCACAGTCTTGGCTCGCTGCAACCTCCACCTCCTGGGTTCAACTGATTCTCTTGCCTCAGCCTCCTGAGTAGCTGGGACTACAGGCAAGCATCACCAAGCTCAGCTAATCTTTTGTAATTTTTTTAGTAGATATGGGGGTGGTTCATAATGTTGGTCAGGCTGGTCTGGAACTCCTGACCTCAGATGATCCACCTGCCTCAGCCTCCCAAAGTGCTGGGATTACAGGCATGAGCCTGACTGTCTTTTGATATCTTCTTTAATTTCCACAGTGTGAATATATGTTCACTTAACAATATCCCTTAAGTCCTGTATGCTTTCTTCACTCTTTTCATTATTTTCTTTTTTCCTCTGACTAGGCTATTTCAAAAGATATGTTTCCAATTTTGTAGATTATGTCTTCTGCTGGATCCAGTGTGCTGTTAAAAGTCTCTATTGTCCTTTTTTACATTATTCGTTGATTTATTCAGCTCCCATGATTTCTGTTTTGTTCTTTTTTATGATATCTATATCTTTCTTGATTTTCTCACTAACATCATGAATTGTTTCTTGATTTTATTGAATTATCAATCTGTATTCTCCTGTATATCACTGAGTTTTCTGAATAAAATTATTTTGGATTCATTTTCAGACAGTTCATAAATTTCTCTTTCTTTGGGATTAGTTACTGGAGAATTTCTGTCTTTTGTTTGTTTGCTTGTTTTTTTTTGTTGTGGTAGTATCAAGTTTTCTTGCTTTTTCCTATTTCTTGTATCCTTTCACTGAAGCCTGTGCATCTGGTGGAACTGTTACTTTTTCCTAAATTTATAAAGTACCTTTTGGAGGAAAAGACTTCCACATGCAGGTGGGTCTTAGAGTGTTGGCAGAGTGTTGGCTCTGGTTCTGAGTGGGTACAGTAGTATAGTCTCCATGTAGCTTCTTCAGCTGTGGTCAAATTTAGTGATAACTGCAGGAACTTTGGTGGCTTAGGCCATAAAAGTTTGTGGCAGTGGTGGTGGCAGCATAAGTTGTTATGAGTCTTGATGGAAAAGGCTTTAGGGGTCCTGTTCTCATTTCCCTCACAGCAGGGTCTTAGTTGGGGAGATTCCCTCTTGGTATTGGGTCTGACACAGCCCACATGCAGCCACAGAAGCACTGCGTTCTAGGGCACAGGTGTTCAAAATGGCTGTGGAGCTGGGTCCTGGGCTCCCTTTTCTGATAAACTGCTGTGACTACTGTGATGTGGGTTCAGTTTCACTCTCAGAAATGAGTGGATACAGCTCTTCTACAAAGCTTAGGATTCTGACTCTGAGGCACATGCCATTAGCTCAACCCTGAGAGGAGGAATGTAGCATGACTCTGATTTTGAGGGCACAGCATGGGCACCAGTCCAAGGAAGAAGTGGTGTTTCAGAGTCTCAGATGCAATTCAGGTCCTGAGGCCAACAGGGCACAGAGACAATGTGGGCACCAGGAGAGGAGGTTCCGTGTAGTGGATATTCTGGACCCTGAGGTAGTGGGACACAGCAGCGGTCCAGCCTCTGTGTGGTTGGGTACAGTGGCAGCTAGGACCCTAGTATTATGGGGCACAGCTGTTGTTTTGGCACCAGGGGCCATGGTGCAGCACAATGATGACTCCACTCTTCAGAGAGATGGAACACCTTAGTAGCTGAAACCCTGGAGGATTAGTCTAGATCCATGAAAGCAGAGCACATTGGGATTGTTCAGCCTAGAGGATAGGATGGCAGAGCTTAGGGCTGTCTGTATCTGTGGGGCCAGACTGCATCAGCTTGGGCAACTGAGGGCAAAAGTGTTCTGTTGGACTGGATCCCCTTTTCCCCAGGGGGATGGGACACCAGTTAGCTCAAGCTTCAGGGGCTATGGCTGCTATTGTGTTTCAGGACTCTTGGACCCTGAATGATGGTGAACATGTAAGTTCAAAGTTGGATGGCACAGCTGCTTCTCTAGGATGGCACTCCTAGTCTCCCAAGAGGCAATGTGCAGATCTTCTCAGGATCCAAAGGGTACAGCTACACTGCTGGGCTGCTATGCCCTGGTCTGCAGGGGGCAGGGCACTACATGGGCTTGGGTCCCAAATGGGCAGTTGCTCTGCTGGGCTGGGGCTCTGATTTCGAGGGGTCTAGGCACTGAGCTGGTTCAGGCAGGAATGGGGAAGCAGAGTCCATGTTCCACTGGTACTAGGCTCTAAGCAGCTGGGGTTAGGGGACTGCCACAACTGCGTTAGTGGAGATGAAGTGCATGTAAGGCAGATTAGCACCAGGACATAGGAAGCTGTAGCTGTTCTGCTGGGGAATAGCACACTCCCGTGTGTGAGCAAGGTGCAATGATAGCAGAACCTCAGGGATGAAGGGATGCAGCAGTTACTGGCTCCCAAAGCAGGATACATTGTAGCCGTGGCTCTGATTTCAAAATAACTTGTACAGTAGCAGGTTGGGTATGAGAAGTGGGGAAGAATGTGGGCCCCACATTGTAGAGGTAATGGGAGACCATGGGAGACTCCTGCCTTTTTTTTTTTTTTTTGACGGAGTTTCGCTCTGTCACCCAGGCTGGAGTGCAGTGGTGTAATCTCGGCTCACTGCAACCTCCGCCTCCCAGGTTCAAGTGATTCTTCTGCCTCAGCCGCCTGAGTGACTCCTGCTTACCTTCCCCTACAGGGAGTAGTCCCTACTGGTTCAGAGATGACCCCAGCTGGGGGATATGGTGGAAAAGGCAAGGTGTTTCCCTGCCATCTCTGTGCAGCCATCTTGAGTGTGCTCCAGAAGGTCTCTGCTTCTCCCTTGCTATCCTCCAGCATTTCTTTTGGAGACAGGAAGGGTAATAGGTAGAGTAGATGTATGTAGAAATAGAAATGAAAATGCCCTAGACATAGGGAAATTATATCAGATGAAATTTGGATCCAGCCAATGGAATGAAGAGCCTTGGAAAAGTAAACATGACAGTAAATATTAAAGTCTTTTTAAAACGTTTCTAATTACTTTAAAAGACAAAGCAAAGTGGCACATTAAAACAAATTCAAGTGTACAATTTGAAGAGTTTTGACAAATGTCTGCAATCATGTAACAACCATCCCTATTCAGATGTTGAGCATTTCTGTTGTCTCCAAAATTTTCTGTCCTCAATTTTCCCTTCTTTGGTTCCAGTAAATCTCTGGTTTGCTTTTTTATCATTATGTGTCCGGAATTGGTGGGTTCTTGCTCTCACTGACTTCAAGAATGAAGCTGCAGACCCTCGTGGTGAGTGTTACAGTTCTTAAAGGTGGCATGTCCAGAGTTTGTTCCTTCTGATGTTTGGATGTGTTCAGAGTTTCTTCCTTCTGGTGGGTTTGTGGTGTTGCTGGCTTCAGGAGTGAAGCTGCAGATCTTTGTGGTGAGTGTTACAGTTCTTAAGGCGGCGCATCTGGAGTTGTTCATTCCTCCTGGTGGTTTTATGGTCTCGCTGGCCTCAGGAGAGAAGCTTCAGACCTTTGCGGTGAGTGTTACAGCTCATAAAGACAGTGTGGACCCAAAGAGTGAGCAGCAGCAAGATTTATTGCAAAGAGTGAAAGAACAAACCTTCCATACTGTGGAAGGGGACCCGAGTGGGTTGCCACTGCTGGCTCGCGCAGCCTGCTTTTATTCCCTTATCTGGCCCCACCCACATCCTGCTGATTGGTCCATTTTACAGAGAGCTTATTGATCCATTTTGACAGGGTGCTGATTGGTGCATTTACAATCCCGGAGCTAGACACAAAAATTCTCCATGTCCCCACTAGATTAGCTAGACACAGAGCACTGATTGGTGCATTCACAAACCCTGAGCTAGACACAGGGTGCTGATTGGTGCATTTACAAACCCTGAGCTAGACAGAGTGCTGATTGGTGCATTCACAATCCCTTAGCTAGACATAAAGGTTCTCCAAGTCCCCACCAGATCAGCTAGACACAGAGCACTGATTGGTGCATTTACAAACCTTGAGCTAGACACAGGGTGCTGATTGGTGTGTTTACCAACCTTGAGCTAGACACAGAGTGCTAATTGGTGCATCCACAATCCCTTAGCTAGACATAAAGATTCTCCAAGTCCCCACTAGACTCAGGAGCCCAGCTGGCTTCACCTAATGGATCCCGCACCTGGGCCGCAGGAGGAGCTGCCCGCCAGTTCCACGCCCTACGCCTGCACTCCTCAGCCCTTGGGTGGTCAATGGGACAGGGCACCGTGGAGCAGGGGGTGGCACTCACTGGGGAGGCTGTGGCCATGCAGGAGCCCACAGTGGTGGGGGGGGAGGCTGAGGCATGGCAGGCTGCAGGTCCTGAGCCCTGCCCCATAGGGAGGCCACTGACGCCTGGCAAGAATTCCAGTGCAGTGCCAGCGGGCCGGCACTGCTGGAGGGCCCGGTGCATCCTCCGCAGCTGCTGACCCTGGTGCTAAGCCCCTCACTGCCTGGGACCACTGGCTCCAGCCGGCTGCTCCGAGTGTGGGGCCCGCCGAGCCCACGCCCACCTGGAACTCGCGCCAGCCCCCAAGCGCCACAGGCAGCCCTGGTTCCCGCCCACACCTCTCCCTCCACACCTCCCCACAAGCTGAGGGAGCTGGCTCCGGCCTCGGCCAGCCCAGAAAGGGGCTCCCACAGTGCAGCGGCAGGCTGAAGGGCTCCTCAAGCGCGGCCAGAGTGGGTGCCGAGGCCAAGGAGGCCCCGAGAGCTAGTGAGGGCTGCCAGCACGCTGTCACCTCTCAATTAGATGTTAGATTTTCATTTTTTAGTTTTCTTACAGGTGGAATAATTCAGAATAAAATCTGCAGAATCTGTTTTTCCATACTCAGCATAATTATTTCATGATTCATCCATGTTGTTATGTGCAGCTTTTTAGTTTTTGCTTATGAATAATTTACTTCATAAATATGTAAAACCTGTCTAACCAAACCATTCACTTGCTGATAGAAAGTGTTATTAGTAAGTCAGACTTTTTTTTTTTAATGAAGTTGTGGTTAATCAACATGCTTGGACATTTCTACTTCTGGCAAAGATAAAATAAAAGGAACAGGATTTACCCTCCCACCTGAATTAAGCAGAATTCAGCAAAATGTATCAAACAATGGTTTAAAAGACACTGTACATAAGGCTACAAAGGATAATGTTCTCCAAGAGGCAGGAAACAGGTGAGCTGAGCCCTCTGATTGCTTATGCTTCAGCATTTATCAGTTAGAAATCCAGGCTATTAATCCTGCAAAGAATTGGTTTTAAAAAGTTGATTTCTTTCCCAGTAGAAGTTCAAGGAGGCTTGCCAGGGCTGATAGGCAGCTTTATGAATTCATTGTGGATTTCACCTCTTTCTAGGTCATTTCTTTACTGTGTAGTCTTAGTCCCCCTGATCCAAGATGGCTCCTTGAGTTTCAGATACATTGTTTGCATTTCAGGCTGCATGAGGGACAAAATTTCAAAGAAAGCCAAGCCTCTTCTTTATAAATGGTGTGATAAAATTGTCATATTACATTTTAAATCTCATCAGTTCCTTTTACATCCTAATTGTCAGAATTTATTTTTATGGCTACAATAAATAGGATGCATGGGAAGCTGGAAAAAAGGAATTTTTAGTCATGTAGCTATATTCATTTTAAAGATATGAGTGTTAATAATAAGAGATATGGCAGCCTTTTTGCCAAGACCCAATTGGCCTAGTGTACAGAAACTGTTTATTAACTATGTTAATTAGTATGCTACGGGATAGCCTTACCTTTTGTGCTTATTATTTCTAATCTTAAAGCTTCAGTGGAGTAGGATTAGTTTCTAATGTTCTATGATTATTTTTGCATTTTAGCATATCAACTAAGAGAATGACAACATAGAAAGAGGATTTGCTTTTGTATGCTCTTATAGTATTAAAACTAAAATATGAATAATGTGACTAGCAAATGAACATTCAAAGACAAATTTATATATCATTATGCAAATGTATTTACTATTATCCTTTTTCAACCAAAGACATATTACAAGTAGTAAAGAAAAGCAATAGGATAAAATTGTTTAGATATAAATGTAAGTTTAAATGCATAAATTATATACTTTTAAAGAATTTATGTTAGAACAAACATCAATTTATTTATATATGTTATGTTAGTAATGTATGTATCTGAATTCTCTGAGACATTTATTCTTATTTATAGCATAAACTTTTAAATTAATTTAAATTTGGTCTGAAGCTGACTCTGTATTTTGAATCTTTATAGAGGAAACAGCAACGTAACTTAAGAGAATCTTCTTGTAAATAAGTAGTTGAGTCCCAAACAATCCCAGCAGCCAAATTTCCACCAATCAAAGGCTGCCAAGTGATCATTCTATATTCATATAAGGCAAATGCCTCATCACACCATGCCCAAATATGGCTAACACCTGGCTGTAATCAATCAAGCTGTTTACTTATGTCAGTTATTTTTTTCTGTATGTAAATACTTCCTGTTTACATTGCTGGTTGGAGCGCTCAACCTTTCCTGGCACTGAGTGCTACCCAATTCATAAATTTTTTTTTGTTCAAATAAACTCTGTTAAATTTAAT